>NC_057802.1:408930327-409126025 GCF_018294505.1 Triticum aestivum | reverse complement strand
GACCCCGCCGGCGAGCTTCGCCGCCGGTGCGCTCCCCGACGCCGGCTGCCCCGTCGCCGGATCCGGACGGGTGGGATGAGATCCACCCGTCCCGGAACCAAACGCCCTCGTCCCCGTCCTGTACCGCGCCGTCCCGCTTCCCGTCGTCCCATTTTTTGCGAGGTAGATTTTTCTTCAAGTCCCCAGTTTATCAACTCATGTGTACTTGTTTGACCTGCCATAACTCCATGCTCGTTGCTCCGATTTGTGCGTAATATGTCAAAATGTTCGTCATGAGATGCTCTTCATTTTGTTCCATTGTGCCATGCTTGGTTGAGATCATCTTGATGCTCTAATCATCATTGCAAGAGTGCTATATGCTGTTAACTGCTGTCTGTTTACAGAACTTGGTGATTTGTCTTTTTCATTGCATTTTGTGTGTGCATCATATCAGCATGAGCTTTACATGTGTTTTGAACTACATCATGCCATCTTTAAAGTGGTGCTTGTCTTGTATTTTTGTGATATGTGTGGTGACTAGCACAAGCATGCAAATTAGCCTCCGTAATGTTGCTGATTTCTGTGACAGTGATTTCTGCCGAGTCTGTTATATTTTGTTGCCATGTAAACCTGCTGCTACAAGTCATTCTATGCATGATCTGGAGATGTTCACTAAGGATGTTATGTTATACATGTTATGCTCTATCCATCAATGCCCTTGTTTGCATTTATATCCTGTTGTAGCTTGTTGTTATCTTGCTCTACTTTGGCTATAAAATGTTCCTAGCAGATTGCTTACATGTTAATCAATTTTGCCATGGTTGTTACTAGTGATCTATGCACCCTATGACTATGCTATTGCAATGTTTAGCTTCATATTCATGCCATCTTACTGTTGGGTTTTTTGAATGCCATGTATTGCTCTGTGGTGAGTGGTTCAAGCTCACCAACATGCCTACTTATCGTTATTTCTGCCATGCTCTGTTTTTTTCTTCCAAGTCTGAATCTATTTATAAAACTTGCTATGTTTACCTGGTTTTCCATCATATCTTCGGTGCCCTTTTGGCTCGTGATTAGTAAGGGACTTTTGTTCTATGCCATTAGTATATTCATGCCATGCCTTTGTTTGCTATGATATGTTCCTGTAGCATCTTGTTTGATAGCTCTAAATTTCGCAACCTGATGTTATTTCTGCCATGTCCAGTAATTTCTGCCAAGTCTGTGAATCTGTTATTATTTGCCATCTTGCCATGTCCTTTTGAGCATGTTCTAGTGATTTCTGGAGATAGCTCAGTGTTCATGTTTTCTCATGGTTTACCTGTACATCATGTCCATGCCTTTGTTTTCCTGTTGAGTTGCTGTAGCATATTCTTTTGATGCTTGCAATATGCCTAGTTGCTGTGTTGAACAGATTGTTGCTATATCTTGTTTGGAGTGTATGTGTTGCACCGTTGCTCCGTTTTGAGCATGCTCTATATGAAACTTGCTTAGTTTCGCATGTAGTTTCATTTTACATTGTTGCATCCTTGATTTGAGGTGTTTGCTTGATGTTTGAATGCATTTTGCATCAATGTCATGTTTGACTTGTTTTGCGCATATCTTCTAGGCCGTAGCTCCGAATCTAATGAACTTTATATGAAACTTGACTAGAATTTCGTGTAGATCATCTTGGTGCATCTTAACTTGCAGTTTAACAACTTGAACATAAGGCTTATTCAGATCTGGACCAATTTCGAAATTTGCATATGAGGACTTACCAGATTTGTTATATGTTGTTTCCGGCCTCATTTAAACTTGCTTTGATGTGTTGCTCTTGTATGCATCATCTCTTGTCATGAGTAGCTTCATGTAGCCTTGTCATGCATCATACTTGGTTGAGCATCATGCCTTGTTCATGTGTGGTGTGTTTACCATGTTGTGTGCTTCTTCTTGATAGTTCCCGTGTCGTTGCGATCGTGAGGATTCGTTCGTCTTCGTGGCTTCATCTTCTTCATGGACTCGTTCTTCTTCCTAGCGGGATTTCAGGCAAGATGACCGTCATCTTAGATCTCACTACTATCATTGCTATGCTAGCTGCTTTGTTCTATCGCTTTGCTGCGCTACCTATCACTTGCTCTTCAAGCCTCCCAAATTGCCATAAACCTCTAACCATTGCCACCCTTCCTAGCAAACCGTTGTTTGGCTATGTTACCGCTTTGCTCAGCCCCTCTTATAGCGTTGCTAGTTGCAGGTGAAGATGAAGATTGCTCCATGTTGGATTATGTTTATGTTGGGATATCACAATATCTCTTATTTAATTAATGCATCTATATACTTGGTAAAGGGTGGAAGGCTCGGCCTTATGCCTGGTGTTTTGTTCCACTCTTGCCATCCTAGTTTTCGTCATACCGGTGTTATGTTCCTTGATTTTGCATCCCTTACGCGGTTGGGTGATTTATGGGACCCCCTTGACAGTTCGCTTTGAATAAAACTCGTCCAGCAAGGCCCAACCTTGGTTTTACATTTGCCTCACCTAAGCCTTTTTCCCTTGGGAGTCGCGCTCCCGAGGGTCATCTTTATTTTACCCCCCCCCCCCCGGGCCAGTGCTCCTCCGAGTATTGGTCCAAACTAGAGCCCTTTGCAGCGCCACCTCGGGGAAACTTGAGGGTTGGTTTTAGTTGTACGGACTGCTCATCCGGTGTGCCCCGAGAACGAGATATGTGCAGCTCCTATCAGGATTTGTCGGCACATTCGGGCGGCTTTGCTGGTTTTGTTTTACCATTGTCGAAATGTCTTGTAACCGGGATTCCGAGATTGATCGGGTCTTCCTGGGAGAAGGAATATCCTTCGTTGACCGTGAGAGCTTATAATGGGCTAGGTTGGGACACCCCTGCAGGGTATAAACTTTCGAGAGCTGTGCCCGCGGTTATGTGGCAGATGGGAATTTGTTAATATCCGGTTGTAGAGAACTTGACACTTGACTTAACTAAAACGCATCAACCGCGTGTGTAGCCATGATGGTCTCTTCTCGGCGGAGTCCGGGAAGTGAACACGGTTTATGGGTTATGCTTGACGTAAGTAGGAGTTCATGATCACTTCTTGATCATTTCTAGTTTCACGACCGTTATGTTGCTTCTCTTCTCGCTCTTATTAGCGTATGTTAACCACCATACATGCTTAGTCGCTGATGCAACCTCACCACCTATCCTTTCCATACCCATTTAAGTTTTGCTAGTCTTGATACCCATGGTAATGGGATTGCTGAGCCCTCGTGGCTCACAGATTACTACAACAACAGTTGCAGGTACAGGTTTTGCGATGATCCTAACGCGAGAGCGATGTTACTTGTTTGGAGTTGTTCTTCTGCTTCTTCTTCGATCAGGGGATAGGTTCCAGGTCGGCAGCCTGGGCTATCAGGGTGGATGTCGTTTGAGCTTCTGTTTGTGTTTCATTCGTAGTCGGATGTTGATCTTTTGTATAATGTATTGATGTATTCTTGCGGCATTTGTATGCCTTGTATGTATCCCCATCTATTATGTAATGTTGATGTAATGATATCCACCTTGCAAAAGCGTCTTCAAGATGCGCTTCAATCCTTGGTGGGACCTTCGAGTTCCTTTAGGATAGGGTCGCATCTTGGGCGTGACACCGCCACAAACCCTGAAGGAAATGCAGAAGCTCGCGGGCTGCGTGACCTCGTTGGGGCACTTCATCTCCAAGGTGGGGGAGCGCGCTTGCCGTTCTTCAAGCTGATGAAGAAGAAGGGTTCGTTCGAGTGGACCCCCCAGGCCGACCTGGCATTTCAAGACCTCAAGAGATACTTGACCAGCCCGCCGGTGATGGTAGCACCTTGTCCTCTCGAGCCCTCGGTGCTCTACCTGTCTGCCACACCCCACTCCGCCAGCGCAGCGCTAGTAGCCCTCAGAGAAGAGCGCCAGGTTAAGGGCCTGCCAAGTGGAACCACCAAGACGGATGAGGCAGCGCAACGCCAAGGCGATGCTCCTGAGGCAGCGGCTGCCCTGACAAGTCGTCAAGCCCCTGAAGCCGGAGATCCACAGGAAACACCTCAGCCCTCGGGAGCCAAAGACTCTGTCAGCTCTCTTGCCCTCGTCGAGCACCCGGTGTACTTCGTCAGCACGGTGCTATGAGATGCGAGAGCACGATACCCCATGCCTCAGAAGCTCTTGCTCACGCTCCTGGTGGCCTTGCGCAAGCTGCGCCACTACTTCCAGGGTCACCCCATCAAGGTCGTCTCGGCTTACCTGCTGGAGAGAGTGCTCAGGAGCCCTAATGATGCGGGAAGAGTTGCTGAATGGAACATCGAGCTGCAAGCGTTTGACTTGGAGTTCAGCACAACCAGGGTCATCAAGGGGGCTGCGCTCGCCGACTTCGTGGCAGAATGGACCGACACCCCGGAACTCGAAGCAGGCGAGAACCGATCCCTCTCGCCAGGGAGTAAAGTGCCAGATGGCTGGGTCATGTACTTCGACGGCGCGTTCACACACCAGGGCGCGGGGGCTGGAGCTGTGCTCATCTCGCCCACTCAGGACAAGCTTTACTATGCCGTGCAGCTCTGCTTCCAGCGGGGCGAGAAGGTCTCCAACAACATCGCAGAATACGAGGGCCTCATCGCCGGCCTTAAGGCTGCAGTGGCCCTGGGGGTGAAACACCTCACCATCAGGGGTGACTCGCAGCTCCTCATCAACTTCTCCAACAAGGTGTACAAGCCGAAGGATGAGCACATGGAGGCATACCTCGCAGAGGTACGCAAAATAGAGAAGCAGTTCCTGGGCCTGGAGCTACAACATGTGCCAAGTCGCACCAACAAGGAGGCCGACGACATCGCCAAGAGGGTGTCCAGGCGCCTGCCCCAAGAGCCGACGTCTTTGAGGAACGACTCTTCGAGCCTCCGGCAGCACCTCCGCCTGCGGAACCGGCGCCACCTCAGGAGGAACTCCCCCAGCCACCGGCCTCGGGAGCCCCCGCCTGCGGCCCGACCTCAGGAGCGCGTCTGCTCCTAGCGCTCGAGCCTCAGGAGGGGTGCTGGACCGAGGAGTTCAAGGCATACCTGATGCAAGGCACATTGCCCGAAAAGGAAGAGGACGCGGAGCGCGTGGCCCGGCAGGCTACGGCGTACTGCATCCAGGATGGTGAGCTATACAGGAAGCGACCAAATGATGTTTCTCTATGATGCATCTCTAGGGAGCAGGGGAATGAGTTGCTGGCTGACATACACGGCGGAGATTGCGGGCACCACTCGTCTTCACGCACCCTGGTTGGCAAGGCTTTCCGCAGTGGGTTCTACTGGCCCACGACACTCAACAACGCGGCCGAGCTGGTGAAATCCTGCGAGGCCTGACAATTCCACGCCAAGCAGATCCACCAGCCAGCTCAGGGCCTCCAGACTATCCCGCTCTCATGGCCATTCGCGGTCTGGGGGCTGGATATCCTAGGCCCATTCCCTCGAGGGCCTGGAGGTTACCGCTACCTCTACGTCGCCATCGACAAGTTCACCATATGGGCGAAGTGGAAGCCGTCCGCACCATCCTAGTTGGGTCAGCAGTTAAGTTCATCAAGGGCCTCGTAAGCCGGTTTGGGGTCCCTAACCGCATCATCACCGACAACGGCTCACAGTTCACTAGCAATCTCTTCAAAACGTATTGTGCTAACCTTGGAACACAGATCTGCTATGCTTCTGTGGCGCACCCCAGGAGCAATGGCCAAGCCGAACCCGCCAACGCGGAAGTCTTGAGGGGCCTCAAGACCAGGACCTTCAAGAAGAAGCTCGAGGCCTGCGGCAGGGGCTGGCACGACGAGCTCCAGTCCACGCTATGGTCCATCCGCACCACCACCACCAAGCCGACAGGCGAGACCCCGTTCTTCCTCGTCTACGGAGCAGAAGCGGTTCTCCCTCACGAGGTCAGGCATCGCTCCGCACGGGTCTTGGCGTTCGACGAAACGCAACAAGACGCCATGCGGGGGATGGACCTCATGCTGGGGGAGGAACGCCGTCGTGAAGCCTCGGTCCGAGCCGCAAGGTACCAGCAGGCGCTGCGACGGTACCACTGCAGCAGCGTCCGCTCCAGGACGCTCGAAGTGGGTGATCTCGTCCTGAGGCGGGTGCTCTCCAGGGACGGGCTGCACAAGCTCTCACCCATGTGGGAGGGCCTGTTTCGGGTCGCCCACGTCTCCAGGCCTGGTGACGCGCGCCTGGAGACGCAGGACGGGATCCCCATCGAGAACGCCTAGAACATCCAGCACCTCCGGAAGTTCTACCCATGAAGCAAGGCCCCGTGCCTGTGAAGGTCTCCGCTCGTGACACTCTCACGTAATAATGAGTGGGGCTGTACATGCCCCGGAGTCTCAGGAGTGCCGCCCTCGGGCCTCGGGGGCTCCCTCCCACATCCTAGTGGCAGCACTTAGCTCCGCGCTGGTGAGAAGACTAGACTAGGTGCCGGACGCGGCTTTTCATTTGCTTTCTGTGGTTGGCTGCCCCTTTTAATGGAAGTTTGCATTCTGGTGTTTCTTGTCGTCTTGGTTCGATCTTCTTTTTCCTCTGTTCTTCCCTTGGTTCTTTGTTTTAGCCCGAACTCTCCCTCGCATGCCCCGTGAGGGGCTGAACAGGTGCACTCACGAGCATTTTTTCTATTCTTCGCGAGGCACCTTCGCTCGAGCTCGCAAGGTGGCGCTCCTCCCTTGATCCGTGCCCCTCGGGTACCGCGATGCGAAGCACTGCGTCATGGCCGGCTGCGCCCAGGACTTGGGCTAGGAGGAATAAGAGTTTCCTGACAAATTTTTGCAGTTCTCCAACGCCTCCCAAGCCAACGGCGAGGGGTCTCACCAGGTACTGGGAAACGCGCGCCTCACGAGGCGGGAGCTACTTCAAGACACGTCAAGCTAAGTCATCTCTGCATGCCTACACAAAACACTGATATAACAGCGCGACACCGGAACGATAAACATAACATAGCAACTTGGAAATCACAGTTCATTGCAAGGCCCCACACTTGTTTCTTTTGCAGGAAGAAAGAAAAGAACAAAATAAAAGCTACGCGCCCCCGCAGTGGTTCACGAGGATGGACCCTTGGCGCTCTCCTGGACTTAGCCAGACTCCTCTTCGCGCTTCACGGGGGCGCGGCGACGGTACCACCCGCTACCGCCCTCGAAACAGGCACAGCGGCGTGGCGGCTGGTCATAACCGCCGATGCTGGAGCTATCGTCGGAGGAAGAGTCACCAAAGCTGGATGAGCCATGGCCGGCGCGAGGACGAGTCCACCTTCACCCTCGTCACGACCGTCGCCAAGGCCGAGCACCTCGCCGACGTCGCTGTCCTCGGGGCAGCACCCGACGCGGCGACCATCTTCCCCGAATACCCTCACGTAGAGGGTCGCGTTCCCGTCATACTTGAAGTGGAGGGTGCACCGCCTTCCTAGGCCGCGCGCGCGGGCAAACGTCTGCCAGCTGCGGGCCAAGGCTGTGTTGCCTACGACGGAGACCTCCACCGTGACCCACGAAGCCTTGCTGCTGCAGCCGTCCGCCTGCAGCCAGAGACCTCCTGGACCCGTGGCCGGCAGATCGCCGGCGAAGAAGCGCGGTAGCTGAAGCCAGGTGCCGGCTGGGTTTTCCGACCACTCGATGAACTCCGGCAGCACCTCCACCGAGTGGAAGTGTGGCCGGGGGCCGCGCAACCATGGTGCGCCTCACTTCATCGGTGGGGCTGCCACGACCCGGACGGCTCCCACCGCGCGAGGAGGCTTCGCCGCGGCCGTGAGGGGCCATGGTAGGGGTTGCGGCGTCCTTCCGCGGGCGACCGCGCCCCCTCTTGGGCGGAGGAGAGCCGGGCCCCTCCTGGCGAGCCTTCCCCTTCTGTGCGGCCGAGAACCTCTTCACCGGCGCCATTTATGAAAGGATACGGTGGAGCAAAGGAGAAGAAGAAGCAGGCAGAATGGAGGAAGAGATGGGCAACAGGGGCCCCGCACGCCTCCTCATTTATAGCCTTGAGGAGGCCAACCGACGACCTCCACAATCTCAGGTAATGATGACCCCTTTTTGCATGTAGCAGGGACTCGTCAAGTCAGGCAGTTGCCGAGGCAGCATGGGGAAGCGGAGACGCCCATGTCCCGTCAGTCGGCACGCGTCAACTGAGGCTGCAGGCTGGGGGCCCCGCAGCGCTCTGCAATTGCCCTTTGGCTTCGCCTCAAAGCCAAGTCCGAGCGCGCCTTGGGCTCGGGGGCTACTGTCAGCGTTCAGGGACGGGGGTCCCCAGACTTGCCTGCCTGCGGCCCGCAGCGTGGCTCCACCAGAGGCCCTGTACGGCCCATCTTCACCAGCAAACACTCAAGACCCTCGCGAGGGGCCAAGCCTCGCGAGGCGGATGACACAAGACCTCCTCTGGGCAGCCTCACTAGGCTGGCTCGTGAGGGGCGGAGAGATCAAGGCAAGGGGCACCTCGCGAGGTTCCTGTGACGCAAGCCATGACGACCATGACCAGCCGGGCGCCTGCGCGCGCAGCGTACTCGTTCCCTCTTTGGAGCTAAAGAAGCAGGCGCAGGCGAGGAGCTCCGAGGCATCAGGCAAAGGTTTCCATATCAGTGCAACAAGACCAAGACCAGCAGGACGGCAGGACGGAGGTCACCATGGAGCCCAGGACGGCGTCACCACCAGAGCCTTTGGCAGGCGGAGACTACTTTTGTCAGGATAGCTTGTACTAGCTGTCCCCCTTCAAACTTGGCCGTTGTGGGATCCCTTCCCGCTCAATATTTGGGAAGAGGACCAGGGCCACTATAAATAGGACTAGCCACCACCATAGTCGGGGGACGATCATTCTCCTCACCACACCAGCTCATCGAGCACAAGAACACCTCTCCTCAGGAGGCTGTTCTTCCCTTGTACCTGTTCATCCCCAGCCCAAGAGGCAATCCACCACACCTCACTAGAGTAGGGTATTACAACACATCGGTGGCCCGAACTAGTATAAACTCTTGTGTCCCTAGTTCTTCGGGTTCGTTGAGCTAGGCCGTGAGATCGTTGAGCGTGCGAGCTAAAGAGAGAGAGAGAGATCTTCGTGCGCACCCCAGTGTTCGAACCTTAAGGGTTTTGCCGGAACTTGTGATCCGACAGATCTCTCGTAGAATCTCACAGCCCTCTTCACGAGGGACACAACGCTGAAACGCCCTTGTGACACTACGATGGTGTAATCCCCATTAACAATTGACATTGACTTAGACCGCCGGGTTATCTGTTTGGCCAAGATTTCATCCTCTGGCAACTCACCCCGGGTCATGTAACCCAAATAAGGAACCATCCAATCAGGAATAGCATGAAGAGCCACCACCAATTGTGCTTCCGGGTCAGGAACAGTGAGGTCCTCTTCCGTAGTTAATTTGATCGAAGGGTTGAGTAGAACATGCAGGAACGTGTTAGGTGGCACCGCCTTACGCTGAGACCCTAGCCGGCTTAAGTTGTCAGCCGCCTCATTCTTCCTTCGATCAATATGCTCAACTTGATAACCCTTGAAGTGACCTGCAATGGCATCAACCTCTCGCCGATAAGCCGCCATGAGCGGATCCTTAGAATCCCAAGTACCAGAAACTTGCTGAGCCACCAGATCTGAATCGCCAAAGCACCTCACCCGGCTTAAGTTCATCTCTTTAGCCATCTGAAGACCATGGAGCAAGGCCTCATACTCAGCTGCATTGTTAGTACAGGGGAACATTAGCCGGAGAACATAAGAAAATTTGTCACCTCGTGGGAAAGTCAAGACAACTCCAGCCCCGAGCCCTCCAACTGCCTGGATCCATCAAAGCGAATAGTCCAGTATGTGTTATCCGATTTTTCTTCAGGCGCCTGCAACTCTGTCCAGTCATTGATAAAATCCACTAGTGCGTGTGACTTGATGGCCATGCGAGGCACATACTTCAGACCATGAGGTCCAAGCTCAATGGCCCACTTGGCGACTCGTCATGTGGCTTCTCTGTTTTGGATGATGTCCCCCAAAGGAGCAGAACTGACCACAGTAATAGGATGACCCTGGAAGTATTGCTTCAGCTTCCAACTTTGCCATGAAGACCCCATACACGAGCTTCTGCCAGTGTGGATATCTCCGCTTGGACTCAATAAGCACCTCACTGATATAGTAAACCGGCCATTGAACCGGGTACTCGTTGCCTGCCTCTTTCCTTTCCACCATAATGGCTACACTGACGGCCCGGCTATTAGCAGCCACATATAACAACAGGGGCTCTTTATCAATAGGGGCAGCAAGCACGGGTGGCTCAGCCAACTGTTTCTTCAGATCCTCAAACGCTTGATTAGCAGCATCACTCCAAACAAAGTGATCCGTCTTCTTCATCATCTGATAAAGGGGAATACCCTTCTCACCCAACCGACTTATGAACCGGCTCAAAGCCGCAATACGACCCGCCAGACGCTGAACATCATTAACACACGCCAGCTTAGCCAACGAAGTAATGGCCTTGATCTTCTCCGGGTTATCTTCAATCCCTCTGTTGGAAACCAGAAAGCCCAAGAGCTTGCATGTTGGTACACCAAAGACACACTTCGTCGGGTTAAGCATCATCTTGTAGACCCGGAGATTGTCAAACGTCTCCTTCAAATCATCAATCAGGGTCTCCTTCTCTCTTGACTTCACCACAATGTCATCTACATAAGCATGAACATTGCGCCCAATCTGATTGTGAAGGCAATTTTGCACACACCGCTGATAGGTCGCCTGGGCACTCTTGAGCCCAAAATGCATAGA
The DNA here is from genome assembly GCF_018294505.1 of Triticum aestivum. Classification (NCBI taxonomy): domain Eukaryota; kingdom Viridiplantae; phylum Streptophyta; class Magnoliopsida; order Poales; family Poaceae; genus Triticum; species Triticum aestivum. The sequence goes on along the minus strand of NC_057802.1, from coordinate 409,115,305 downwards.
CACATAGCAGAAGGCTCCAAACGGAGTAACGAAAGCTGTCTTCTCCTGGTCCTTAACTGCCATCTTGATCTGATGATAACCAGAATAAGCATCCAAACAACTCAAACGCTCACAACCCGCCGTAGCATCAATGATTTGATCAATACGAGGGAGAGAAAACGGATCAGCCGGACAAGCCTCGTTCAAGTCCGTGTATTCCACACACATCTGCCAGGTGCCATTCTTATTGAGTACCAGCACCGGGTTAGCCAACCACTCAGGATGGAAAACTTCAACAATCAACCCGGCTGCCAAGAGCCGGGCCACTTCCTCACCAATGGCCTTCCGCTTCTTCCCGTTAAATCGGCGAAGAAATTGCTAGACCGGCTTAAACTTCAAATCAATATTAAGAGTGTGCTCAGCGAGTTCCCTCGGTACACCCGGCATGTCTGAAGGCTTCCATGCAAAGATGTCCCGGTTCTCACAGATGAACTCGATGAGCGCGCTTTCCTATTTCGGATCCAGATTAGTGCTGATGCTGAACTGCTTAGATGGGTCGCTAGGGACGAAGTCGACCAATTTAGTATCATCTGCCGATTTAAACTTTAACAAAGGATCATGCTCTGTGGTTGGCTTTTTCAAGGACGTCATGTCTGCCGGGTCAACATTATCCTTGTAAAATTTCAACTCCTCCGTTGCACAAACCGATTCAGCATAAGCCGCATCACCTTCATCACACTCCAGGGCCACCTTGCGACTCCCATGCACTGTGATGGTGCCCTTGTAAACCGGCATATTAAGTTGCAAGTAAACATAGCAAGGCCTCGCCATGAACTTAGCATAAGCCGGCCGCCCAAACAGAGCATGATAAGGGCTCTTGATCTTGACCACTTCGAAGGTTAAAGTTTCAGACCTGGAATCATGCTCATCTCCAAAGGAAACTTCCAAAGATATCTTACCCACTGGGAAGGCTGACTTACCCGGTACCATACCATGGAAAATAGTGTTTGGCAGCTTAAGATTCTTATCAGTGAGCCCCATGCGACGGAAGGTCTCATAATAAAGTATGTTAATGTTGCTGCCTCCATCCATGAGCACCTTAGTAAATGTATAACCCCCAACCTGAGGCGCCACCACCAGAGCCAGGTGACCCGGATTATCAACCCGGGGCGGATGATCCTCACGACTCCACACAATAGGCTGCTGTGACCACCGCAAATAACGTGGCACCGCCGGCTCAACCGCATTCACGGCCCTCTTATGAAGCTTCTGATCCCGCTTACATAAGCTAGTGGTGAAGACATGATACTGCCCACTATTCAACTGCTTCGGGTTGCTCTAATAACCAGACTGCTGCTGCTGTTGATTCCCCTGATTACTCTGCTGATTATACCCACCCTGGCTACCATGGCCCTGAAATCCGAAATTTGAACCGCCACCGCCATGACCCGGACCATGAGAACCGGACCCTGATCCGCCATTTGGGCCATGGTGGCGCTGGATGGACTCCTTAAAGCTTCTCATTATGCTGCAATCTTTCCACGAATGAGTAGCCGGCTTCTGATCCATTCCGTGTTTCGGACACGGCTGATTTAATATTGCCTCAAGGTCGAATCCTATCCTTTGAGCCGGCTGTCCCTTACGACGCTGGTTATAATTGCACGCACCGGTGTTAGCCACAAAATCATCAGCCTTGTGCTTACCGTTGCCGCCCTGATTGGTAGGATTGTACTGATGTCCCTTCACGCTACTACTCTTCTTTCCCTTTCCCAATCTTTCATCCTCAGAGTCGGGGTCCTTGGTACCATCAGAGTCGGCGTACTTAACGAGAGCCGCCATAAGCTCCCCCATGTCGTTGCAATGACGCTTAAGCCGCCCCAGCTTCTGTTTGAGCGGAATAAAATGGCAATTCTTCTCCAACATTAGAACCGCTGAGCCAACGTTGATGTTATCTAAAGAATGTATGATAGTCGAGACCCGACGCACCCAGCTGGTCGTTGACTCGCCCTCAGCTTGAACACAAGAAACCAAATCCACGATCGACATAGGCTGCTTGCATGTATCTTTAAAATTCTGGATGAACCGGGCCTTCAACTCTGCCCATGACCCGATGGAATTAGCCGGCAACCCCTTCAACCAGGTACGAGCCGTCCCTTCCAACATCATGGTGAAGTACTTAGCGTAGGCAGCCTCACTAACATCCAGCATCTCCATAGCCATCTCATAGCTCTCGACTCAGGCCTCAGGGGGCTGATCTGTTGTGTAATTGGGCACCTTGCGAGGGCCTTTGAAGTCCTTGAGCAGACGTTCCTTCCGTATAGCCGCCGTCAGACACGGCACACCGAAAGCTCTCGAAGTTACATCCGCCTCAACTGAAACCATCGGGTAAACCGGCGCGTGTTGGTGAGCCGCCAGCTCAGCCTCCCGGTGTGCTTTGCCCTGGTCCACCAAATCCTGTGTATTGGCACCATTGCGCGCAGGGTCATATCCATGAGGTTGGTTACGACGCCGCTCAGTACTCGAAACTGCTGGTGAGTCAATGTGCCTACTGTAGCTCCGGCTTGGACGAGGGGTCGCATGAATCCGATCACAACTATAGGAATAAGCATGCTGCTGTACCAAAGCCATTTGAAGAAGCTCCCTGGCCCTCCGGGTTTCAATCGCCGTCGGAGACTCGCCTTCGACCGGTAGAGCCGCCAATCGCGTTGCTGCAGCAATCATATTATCTAGAGGGGTGGAGTAATGACCCGGCGGTGTCACTACGTGCTGAGACGGGGTGTTATTCATATGCGGAGAACCTGTTATGTGTGGCTAACCCGACGCTCCACCCCCCGGCGACTCAACCGTCTTGTTTATCACCGGCGGGTTACTAGCCCCCGCTCCGGGCGTGTTGAAGAGATTCCTTGACTTTTAAATCGAGGGCAGACGACTCTGGCATTTTCTCCTCAAGACTTCGTTTGAAGCGTTATGATCCACCATAAGCTGGTATGAATCTGCTTGGATTCGCTGTGCCTGGGCATTTAAGACGGCCCGCTCTTCAGCCATCCTAATGTTTTCAGCCGCCAGGTCTTCCTTAGCCTGTGCTATCTCATCGCGCAGCTTAGCAATATCCGCCTTATGCCGTTCTGCGTTGTCCGGGGTTACCTCTACCCCCATCAGTGTTGCCAGATCATCCAACAGATATGTTAAAACTTGAGCCGACGGGCGAGCTGAACCGCCAACACCTGCTGCCGTCATCGCCGCTGCACTGGAAGTCATGGCCGCCGCGGCTGTCGAGCCGAGAACCGGCTGGGTGCCAGCCATGAAGATTGCCACCCTGTTTGGCGGATCATGGGGGTCCGGAATACTGTCGCCATCGGAACAGCCCCCAAGCCGTCCGTCTTGTAGCTGATACATTGGGTTGGTCTCGCCCATGGACGACTCACCATCGGAGTAGATGGCCGTCTCACCGCCAGACACGGAGCCTTCCAAATCGGCCCCATGGATCCATCCAACAAAAGCATGCTTCATGTCGGGCTGAACCCGGGCGGGTTGTGCACGCTGAGCCGTCTCGATGATGTCGGCACAGGTGTCCGGCTCAGGGCCCGGTTCGCCGATCTTGCCGATGAAGACGTGGATTCCGCCGAAGGGGACCCGGTACCCGTACTCGATTGAGCTGGCCTCGGGACCCCAGCCTGCATCGTCGATGTAGATCTTGCCATGACGACTCTTGGTCATCCGGCCCACAGCGTATCCCTTGAGCCCTTCGAAGCTGCCCTTTAAGAACTCGAAACCACCGTGCGCTGGCCCCATGGTGGGCGCCAACTGTCGTGGAATTGTCATGGCATATGTCCTAGTGAAAGGACTTAAACGTGGAGCCATTGCGACGTAGTTAGCTTAAAGGGGTTAAAGCGGGACAAAGGACACGAGGAGTTTATACTGGTTTGGCCCCTTGCATTGAAGGTAAAGGCCTAATCTAGTTTGAGGTGGTATTGCTAGGGTTTTGATTACCAGGGAGCGAATACGCTTTGCCTGGCTTTGGATGTGTTGTTTCTTGCCCTAAGCCGCTGCCGGGTCGTCCCCTTATATACACGGGTTGACGCCCTGCAGCCTACAGAGTCCCGGCCGGCTCATACAACGTGTCCGGCTCGGTGAATTATCTTACATACCTTACAATACAAGTTTACATATACATGGTGGTTTATACTCGTGGGCCTTAAGCCGCCTTCAGGTTTGGGCCCTCTATCAAGCTTGTCTATGAACCGCCATCTTTAATATACTCTTGGGCTTCATTGAGATGAACCGCCATAGGGATGACCCGGCCCCTCCTGGGCGGGTCATATCTGATAGTCATATCCCCAACACTCCCCCACCACCAACAAGCATCAATCCATGGCTTGCCCGAAACAACGGGTGCCTCCAACTAAAAACAATCCTGGGGAGTTTTGTTTGCAATTATTTGGATTTGAGAATGGGACTGGGCATCCCGGTTACCGGCCATTTTCTCGTGAATGGTGAGCGGAGTCCACTCATCGTGAGAATAACCCACCTAGCATGGAAGATATAGACAGCTCTAGTTGATACATGAGCTATTCGAGCATACAAAACGAAATTTCATTTGAAGGTTTAGAGTTTGGCACATACAAATTTACTTGGAACGGCAGGTAAATACCACATATAGGAAGGTATGGTGGACTCATATGGACTAACTTTGGGTTTTTATGGAAGTGGATGCACAAACAGTATTCCCGCTTAGTACAAGTGAAGGCTAGAAAGAGACTAGGAAGCGACCAACTAGAGAGCGACAACAGTCATGAACATGCATTAAGATTAATCAACAATGAGTGCAAGCATGAGTAGGATATAAATGACCATGAACATAAATATCATGGAGGCTATGTTGATTTTGTTTCAACTACATGCGTGAACATGTGCCAAGTCAAGCCACTCGAATCATTCAAAGGAGGATACCACCCTATGATACCACGTCACAACCATTTTAATAGCATGTTGGCACGCAAGGTAAACCATTATAGACTCCTAGCTAATTAAGCATGGCATGAGCAACTATAATCTCTAATTGTCATTGCAAACATGTTTCATTCATAATAGGCTAAATCAGGAGCGATGAACTAATCATATTTACAAAAACAAGATAGGTCGAGTTCATACCAGCTTCTCTCATCTCAATCAGTCCATCATATATCGTCATTATTGCCTTTCACTCGCACGACCAAACGGTGTGGATAATAATAATAGTGCACGTGCATTGGACTAAACTGGAATCTGCAAGCATTTAATATAAGGGAGAAGACAAAGTAATATGGGCTCTTGGTTAAATCAACATTAATGCATATGAGAGCCACTCAACATTTTCATCCTGGTCTTCCCCTCTCGACCCCCAAAGAAAAGAAAAGAAATAAAACTATTTACACGGGAAAGCTCCCAACAAGCAAAAGAAGAATGAGAAATCTTTTTGGGTTTTCTTTTAATTACTACTACTACAGGCATGGAAAGTAAACTAGCTAAAAGCTACAACTAAATTTTTTTGGTTTTTCTTATGGTTTTTCAGACACACAAGAAGAAGGCTAAAAAATAAACTAGCATGGATAGTACAATGAAAAAGTATGAGCACCGACAACTAGAATGAGTGTGTGAACATGAATGTAATGTCAGTGAGAAATACGTACTCCCCCAAGCTCAGGCTTTTGGCCTAAGTTGGTCTATGCCCACGGATCGAAGCTACTCCCTCTGGTGTACTGAGGAGGGTCCTCAGGGTGCCACTGGTTGGCGATCTCCTCCGGATCCCACTGATAAACAGACTATCGATAAGGGTCAAGTGGTGGCTCTGGCTCAGGCTCTGAGACTTGTGTCAGCCTCCATTATGCATAAATGGCCTCGGGCAAGATGAGGTACGTGCCTGGAAGTATGTTAAACAAAGAGGGTGCAGGCAAGGTAATAGTCTCATAGTGAGTTTTATCAAATATTAAATTATACTTGAGCATCTTCTTCTTATTTTTAACAATAAAGTCATGTGCTACCATACTCTTATAATCTAGAAAAACAGAGGGCAACAACTTTTCCTCTTTCTCTTAATGTCTAATAGGTATCTCAAAGTGTGTAGCAAGGCGTGAAGCAAAGATGCCTCCGAAGATGGGGCCCTTTGTGCAGTTCAAACTTAATCGTTTAGCAACAATAGCGCCTAGGCTGAAGGTTGTATCACGAAACAAAGCATGGCGCAAAATGACAAGATCAGGGGCACTAAGATTTCCACTGTTCCCGCGACCAATTAAGCATCTACTAGCAAATATCGCAAAGTAACGTAGAACAGGAAAATGTATACTAGTAATTCTTGCATTGGAAACTTTCCTCGTTTCCCCTACAACAATTCTATCAATAAATTCCTCCACATCACTACGGTGTGGTTCCTCGATGCTGCCACAAAGGGTACCATGCAGAACTCGACAAAAATCATGGAGTGACATCTCCTTAACCTCATCATATAAATGAAACTCCACTGAAGGTGGTGATTTCTTAGCATGGAAATAAAAAATTTGCACGAAAATATTAGTGAGTAGAAAATAATGTTCGCGCTGGTCGTGGACGAAGTCAGTGAGGCCTGCATTCTCAGCCAAGTAATAAAAGTCATCATAAATTCCGGCGGCTCTCAAGGCCATTCGCATGGCCGAACCTCCGTAGTGCGAGGAAGATTGTATTTGGTCTTTTTATTCTCCTCATTCTGCTTATCCTTCGAGCTTCGGCTCGAGGAGCCCCTCAACAATCTCTTCATCATTTTCTTTCTCTGAAAAATTTCTGAAATTTTTAGTGACTCAAAAAAAAAGTGAACCAAGCTAAACAAGATTGATAGCAACTACTCCCACAAGTGCCTAGAGACTATATCATGCATTAAAACTACTTGGGACCATATAAATTTGACATGCAAGCTCAAGAGCAAGTTCACCTTAGCAGCAAAAATTTGCAATAAATAAAGCACTAGAAGAAAAACTAATTGGACCATTTGAGGAGTCACATACCGAAGAACAATCCCCCAAAACAGTTTTGTGAATGGAGCTTTGAGCAAAGAGATCGAAAATGGCAGCTAGATGAGCTAGAACACGGGTTTGAGCTATGGGAGGATTTTTTCTGGAGGAAGATGAAGTGAGCGGGTGCTGGAATAAGTGGAGGGGGTCCACGTGGGGTCCACGAGTCAGGGGGCCCGCCCTGTGCCCTCGTGGCCAAATGGTGGGGCCCCCTGGTGTGTTCTGAGTGCCAGATATTCTTAAATATTCTACTAAAATCATATTTTATTTTCAGGACGTTTGGAGAACAAGGATATTTTTGCTTTATTTAATCTAAATAACAGAAAGTAAAAAGAGGGTACAGAGAGTTGTGCTTGCTAACTTCATCCATTTCGTGCTCATCAAAAGGAATCCACTAACAAGGTTGATCAAGTCTTGTTAAGAAACTCATTCCGAATAACATGGAACCGGAGAAATTTTGAATAACACTATGTTACCTCAATGGGGATATGCACATACCCAATAATAAGAATATCATATTTCTTCTTGGCAGTAGGAAGAGGAAATTCAAAACCTCCAAAAATAATCGATGGAATTTTTCCAATAGAATTGATATTGTGGACTTGAGGTTGTTTCCTCGGAAAGTGTACCGTATGCTCATTACCATTAACATGAAAAGTGACATTGCCTTTGTTGCAATCAATAATAGCCCCTGCAGAATTCAAAAAGGGTCTTCCAAGAATAATAGACATACTATCATCCTCGGGAATATCAAGAATAACAAAGTCCGTTAAAATAGTAATGTTTGCAACCACAGCAGGTACATCCTCACAAATGCCGACAGGTATAGCAGTTGATTTATCGGCCATTTGCAAAGATATTTCAGTAGGTGTCAACTTATTCAAATCAAGTCTACGATATAAAGAGAGAGGCATAACATAGTTTCTTTTAATAGAGCATGGTATAGTTGGTACTCCTGGATCTCCTAGTTTCTTAGGTATTCCACCTTTAAAAGTATAATTAGCAAGCATGGTGGAAATTTCAGCTTCTGGTATCTTTCTTTTATTTGTAACAGTATCTTTCATATACTTAGCATAAGGATTCATTTTAAGCATATCAGTCAAATGCATACGCAAAAAGATATGTCTAATCATTTCAGCAAAGCACTCGAAATCCTCATCATCCTTTTTCTTGGATGGTTTAGGAGGAAAAGGCATGGGTTTCTGAACCCATGATTCTCTTTCTTTACCGTGCTTCCTAGCAACGAAGTCTCTCTTATCATAACGTTGATTCTTTGATGGTGGGTTATCAAGATCAACAACAGGTTGAATCTCTACATCATTGTTATTGCTAGGTTGAGCATCATCATTAACATTATCACTAGGTTCATGTTCATTACCAGATTGTGTTTTAGCATCAGAAATAGAAATATCATTGGGATTCTCAGGTGTGTCAACAACAGGTTCACTAGAAGCATGCAAAGTCCTATCATTTTTCTTTTTCTTCTTTTTAGAAGGACTAGGTGCATCAACATTAGTTCTCTGAGAATCTTGCTCAACTCTCTTAGGGTGGCCTTCAGGATACAGAGGTGCTTGAGTCATTTTACCCCCTCTAGTCATAACTCTAACAACATTATCATTTTTCTTATTATTTAATTCATGGAGCAAATCATCTTGAGCTTTAAGCACTTGTTCTACCTGAGTGGTAACCATAGAAGCATGTGTACTAATAAGTTTAAGGTCACCTTTAACTCTAGACATATAATCACTCAAGTGTTCAATCATATAAGTATTACGTTTCAATTGTCTACCAACATAAGCATTGAAGTTTTCTTGTTTAACAATAAAATTATCAAACTCATCCAAGCATTGACTAGCAGACTTATTACGAGGGATATCACCTTCATCAAATCTATAGAGAGAATTTACCTTTACTACCTATGTCGGGTTATTAAGACCATGTATTTCTTCAATAGGTGGTAAATTCTTAACATCTTCAGCTTTAATACCCTTTTCTTTCATAGATTTCTTTGCTTCTTGCATATCTTCCGGACTAAGAAATAGAATACCCCTTTTCTTAGGAGTTGGCTTAGGAGTTGGTTCAGGAAGTGTCCAATCATTATCATTACTCACTATATTATTCAATAGCAACTCAGCTTGCTCAATAGTTCTTTCCCTGAAAACACAACCCGCACAACTATCCAGGTGGTCTCTGGAAGCATCGGTTAGTCCATTATAAAAGATATCAAGTATTTCATTTTTCTTGAGAGGATGATCGGGCAAAGCATTAAGTAATTGGAGAAGCCTCCCCCAAGCTTGTGGGAGACTCTCTTCTTCAATTTGCACAAAATTATATATTTCCCTTAAGGCAGCTTGTTTCTTATGAGCGGGAAAATATTTAGCAGAGAAGTAATAAATCATATCCTGGGGACTACGCACACAACCAGGAGCAAGAGAATTAAACCATGTTTTAGCATCACCCTTTAATGAGAACAGAAATAACTTGAGGATATAGTAGTAACGAATTTTTTACTCATGAGTGAATAGGCTGGCTATATCATTCAATTTAGTAAGATGTGCCACAACAGTTTCAGATTCATAGCCATAAAAAGGATCAGATTCAACCAAAGTAATTAACTCAGGATCGACAGAGAAATCATAATCCTTATCAGAAATACAGATAGGTGAAGTAGCAAAAGCAGGGTCATATTTCATTCTAGCATTCAAAGACTTTTCTTTCAGCTTAGCTAACAGTTTCTTAAGATCATATCTATCTTTGCAAGCAAAAAGGTCTCTAGCAGTTTCTTCATCCATAACATAACCCTCAGGCACATCAGGCAATTCATATCTAGGGGGAAAATCTTCATCATCACTTTCATCAATATTATATGTTTCAATAATTTCATTCTCTCTAACCCTAGCAAGTTATTCATCAAGAAATTCACCTAATGGCACAGTATTATCAAGCATAGAAGTAGTTTCATCATAAGCATCATGCATAGCAGAAGTGGCATCATCAATAACATGCGACATATCAGAATCAATAGCAGGAGTAGGTGTCGCAAGTTTACTCAAAACAGAAGGTGAGTCAAGTGCAGAGCTAGATGGCAGTTCCTTACCTCCCCTCGTAGTTGAGGGATAAATCTTGGTTCTTTCATCTTTCAAGTTCCTCATAGTGATCAAGAGATACAAATCCCAAGTGACTCAAAGAATAGAGCTATGCTCCCCAGCAACGGCGCCAGAAAATAGTCTTGATAACCCACAAGTATAGGGGATCGCAACAGTTTTCGAGGGCAGAGTATTCAACCCAAATTTATTGATTCGACACAAGGGGAGCCAAAGAATATTCTCAAGTATTAGCAGTTGAGTTGTCAATTCAACCACACCTGAAAGACTTAATATCTGCAGCAAAGTATTTAGTAGCAAAGTAGTATGGAAATAGCGGTAACAGTGGCAAAAGTAACAGTAGCAGTTTTGTAGTAATTGTAACAGTGGCAACGGAAAAGTAACTAAGCAAAGATCAATATGTGAAAAGCTCGTAGGCAATGGATCAATGATAGATAATTATGTCAGATGCGATTCCTCATGCAACAGTTATAACATAGGGTGACACAGAACTAGCTCCAGTTCATCAATGTAATGTAGGCATGTATTCCAAATATAGTCATACATGCTTATGGAAAAGAACTTGCATGGCATGTTTTGTCCTACCCTCCTGTGGCAGCGGGGTCCTATTGGAAACTAAGGGATGTTAAGGCCTCCTTTTAATAGAGTACCGGACCAAAGCATTAACACTTAGTGAATACATGAACTCCTCAAACTACGGTCATCACCGGGAGTGGTCCCGGTTATTGTCACTTCGGGGTTGCCGGATCGTAACACATAGTAGGTGACTATTGACTTGCAAAATAGGATCAAGAACTCACATATATTAATGAAAACATAATAGGTTCAGATCTGAAATCATGGCACTCGGGCCCTAGTGACAAGCATTAAGCATGGCAAAGTCATAGCAACATCAATCTTAGAACATAATGGATAATTGGGATCAAACCCTAACAAAACTAACTTGCTTACATGGTAAATCTCATCCAACCCATCACCGTCCAGCAAGCCTACGATGGGATTACTCACGCACTGCAGTGAGCATCATGAAATTGGTGATGGAGGATGGTAGATGATGACGATGGCGATGGATTCCCCTCTTCGGAGCCCCGACGGACTCCAAATCAGCCATCCCGAGGAAGATTAGGGCTTGTTGGTGGCTCCATATCGTAAAACGCGATGAATCCTTCTCTCTAATTTTTTTCTCCCCGATAGTGAATATATGGAGTCGGGGTTGAGGTCGGTGGAGTTCCAGGGGGCCCACGAGGCAGGGGCGCGCCCCAGGGGGTGGGCGCGCCCTGCACCCTCGTGGACAGGGTGTGGGCCCCCTGATGCTGATACTTGCGCCAGTATTTTTCATTAATTCCAAAACGTGTCTCCGTGGATTTTCAGGTCATTCCGAGAACTTTTATTTCTACACAAAAATAACACCATGGCAATTCTGCTGAAAACAGCGTCAGTCCGGGTTAGTTCCATTCAAATCATGCAAGTTAGAGTCCAAAACAAGGGCAAAAGTGTTTGGAAAAGTAGATACATTGGAGACATATCAGTGGCCCGGCAGGCTACAGCATATTGCATCCAGGATGGTGAGCTATACAGAACACGACCAAATGATGTTTCCTTGCGATGCATCTCCAGGAAGCAGGGGTGCGAGCTGCTAGCGGACATACATGGCAGAGATTGCGGACATCACTCGTCGTCGCGCACCCTGGTGGGCAAGGCGTTCCGCAACGGGTTCTACTCGCCCACGGCACTCAACAATGCAACTGAGCTGGTGTGATCCTGCGAGGCTTGCCAGTTCCATGCCAAGAAAATCCACCACCCGGCTCAGGGCCTCCAGACTATCCCACTCTCGTGGTCATTCACGGTCTGGGGGCTAGATATCCTGGGTCCATTCCCTCGAGCGCCTGGGGGCTACCGCTACCTCTACGTCACCATCGACAAGTTCACCAAGTGGGGGGAGGTAGAAGCCGTCCGCACCATCCCATCCGGGTCTGCAGTCAAGTTCATCAAGGGCCTCGTAAGCCAGTTTGGGATCACTAACCGCATCATCACCAATAATGAAGGAAATATGCCCTAGAGGCAATAATAAAGTTGTTATTTATATTTACTTATATCATGATAAATGTTTATTATTCATGCTAGAATTGTATTAACCGGAAACTTAGTACATGTGTGAATACATAGACAAAATAGAGTGTCCCTAGTATGCCTCTACTAGACTAGCTCGTTAATCAAAGATGGTTAAGTTTCCTAACCATAGACATGTGTTGTCATTTGATGAACGGGATCACATCATTAGAGAATGATGTGATGGACAAGACCCATCTGTTAGCTTAGCATAATGATTGTTAAGTTTTATTGCTATTGCTTTCTTCATGACTTATACATATTCCTCTGACTATGAGATTATGCAAGTACCGAATACCGGAGGAACACTTTGTGTGCTATCAAACGTCACAACGTAACTGGGTGATTATAAAGATGCTCTACAGGTGTCTTCGAAGGTATTTGTTGGGTTGGCATAGATCGAGATTAGGATTTGTCACTCCGTGTATCGGAGAGGTATCTTTGGGCCCTCTCGGTAATGCACATCATTATAAGCCTTGCAAGCAATGTGACTAATGAGTTAGTTGCGGGATGATGCATTACGGAACGAGTAAAGAGACTTGCCGGTAACGAGATTGAACTAGGTATGGTGATACCGACGATCGAATCTCGTGCAAGTAACATACCGATGACAAAGGGAACAACGTATGCTGTTATGCGGTTTGACCGATAAAGATCTTCATAGAATATGTAGGAGCCAATATGAGCATCCAGGTTCCGCTATTGGTTATTGACCGGAGATGTGTCTTGGTCATGTCTACATAGTTTCTCGAACCCGTAGGGTCCGCATGCTTAACGTTCGATGACGATTTGTATTATGAGTTATGTGATTTGATGACCGAAGTTTGTTCAGAGTCCCGGATGAGATCACGGACATGATGAGAAGTCTCGAAATAGTCGAGAGGTAAAGATCGATATATTGGAAGGCTATATTCGGACATCGGAAAAGTTCCGAGTGATGCGGGTATTTTTCGAAGTACCGGAGAGTTACGGGAATTCGCCGGGGGAAGTAGTGGGCCTTAATGGGCCATACGGGAAAGAAGAGAAGGACCTCAAGGGGTGGCCACGCGCTCCCCCATGGCAAGTCCTAATTTGACTAGGGAGGGGGTGGCGCCCCCCTCTCTTTCCTTCTCCCTCTCCTACTCCTTCCCTCTCTCCCCTCTTGGAAAAGGAAGGGGACTCCAACTAGGATTGGGAATCCTAGTTGGACTCCCTCTATAGGCGCTCCCCTCCTAGGCCAGCCTCCTCCTCCTCCCTCCTTTATATACGTGGCCAAGGGGGCACCCCAAGAGATAACAGACAATCTCTTAGCCGTGTGCGGTGGCCCCCTCCACAGTTACACACCTCGGTCATATCGTCGTAGTGCTTAGGCGAAACCCTGCGCCGGTAACTTTGTGAAGACCGGATAATTAAGCTGCAGTAACCCTCTACTAATGATGCCACGTCACCTCGGTTATTGTTGATAATCTCACGTTAGTTCAAAACAATTTAAATTCAAATTTGAATTAAAGGCAAACAACAAAATTTTTCAAACAATAAAACTAAAATGTTCACACTATTCTATAAATTCCCCTGATCATTGCCATGATGGTACCAACTTCATTTGACTCACAGATAAATCCCTAGGAAATTAATAAGTGGTCCAACAGCAAATAAATTAGCTATTTCAAAATAAATGAATGTTTATGTATTTACAAACCACTTGAAATCGCGTGTGCTAGCTCAAAACATTGCCTACTATTTATGTGACAAGTTTTGTATTCAACAAAAGTTATTTGGATTAAATTAAAATACAAAACGGTGGATAAAATACAAAACAGAAAATTAGAAGAAGGAACAGGGGCTAAGTGCACACTGTGCACTAGAGGCCCGGTGCTATAGTGCACGGCCCAGCCCAGCACAGGCCTTTCCTCTTCTCCTGTACACAGGAGACGGCAGAGGCCATGGCGTGGCGGCCATCCCACGACGCCACGGCCGGATGACCGACACCTGCTCCTCTCGAGTGCGCTATAGAGAATAAGGAGGACACCCACGACCCCCTGCCGAATCCTAGCCACTTCCCCTCTTCTACATCGTCCCCCATGCTCGATCCCGATCTCGACCGTCTGCATCCATGGTCGCGCCGCGTCAATCCCGTAACCACCGGCCACTGTTCGTCGTCTGTTGATGCCCAGAAGAAGCGCGTCTTCATCCTCTTCTTCCACGCCGAGCGCCACCAGCCAGGACGCCCTCGTGCCGTAGCTCCCGTCGATCCCCTCCGCGAGCAACTGTCGCTGTCTGTCGTTGACACGCTCGACTCCGCCTCCTCCTTCGGTCGCCGGAGAACGCCGCCACCACGCTGTCGTCACCAAGCCTCCCCCGAGCCCACGTACGCACATCTGCAGGGCCCGGTGAGCTCCTCGCCGTCTCCCCCTTTTTCCCCCGTCGAATCTGTCGCCTTAGGCCGTCTTAGCCGCCGCGTCGGAACCCTCTGTGAGCTCGTGCTCACCCTGCAAGCGGTTGACTTCTCCCGACCGCACCTCATTGCTGCTTTGCCGATGCGGCTCCGCTGCCGCTGTAACTGCTGCGCTGCTCTGCTTGCGGCACTGCTGCTGCTTCGTTGCTGCTGCGTGCGGCCACTTCTGCTACTGCCTGCACTAGGCCCTACGTGCCCCGCCTTCTGGCGTTGTCGCTGCCGCCGGCGGCCGCCTCTTCCCGCGACCGCGCGCACCGCTCGGCCCCTTGGCCTCGCCGCAGCCCCGCGCGCTACTCACGCGACTGCCGCCGCCGTCCGCTCCCCTGCAGCCGCCTCACACGCGCGCCTCCTCCCGCGTCCATCGCCAACGCTCGCCAGAGCTTCGCCCTGCGCGCCCACCGGAACTTTGCTCCGGCGCCTCTCGCCTCTCGCCGCCCCCATCGGCTGCTGATGGCCATGGCTGAGCGGCCATGCGTGCCTGCGTGCGTTCTGTGGGCGCGCGTGTTGTGTAGGTGTGCGTGTGTGTATGGTTAGGATTAGTTTAAGGGCTAACAGAAATTAATGAAAGGCTAACCCCCTGCTAATTGCCCTGTTGTAACAATGACAGATGGGGTCCACTGCTATGTATAAATGTTAAATCTGTGTTGAAATTAATAGAGAGAATGACATGCAGGTCCTAGATGCACTATTCACACCATTGACTAGTCAACAGTTGACTGGGTCAACTGGGTCCCCTGGCCCCACAGGTCATAGGCTGTGGTTGGCCTCCGCTGTGTACACATAGCGATTTTCTATTTAAATTTTCGAATTAAATAATTTCAATAATTCTAAGAAACTTTGAAAATTAATATAAAATAAATCGTAAGTCGGATTAAAATACTTCATGCATGAAAGTTGCTTAGAATAACGAGACGAATCCGAATACGCAGTCTGTTTGTCCGCCACACGTACCTAGCATAGAGAACATGCAACTTTCCCTCTCTGGTCCGTCTGTCCAAAAACGCGAAACACCGGGAATACTTTCCCGGATGTCCCCCCCTGCCGCTATCACCTACTGCGGCGTTAGGTCACCCCTAGCACCGCGTATTGCCATGTTATGCTTTGTGTTGCTTCGATTGCTCTATTATTTATTTGTGTTCCCCCTTTGTTACTTCTTTCCGGTAGACCTCGAGACCGCCGCCGATACCCCGTGATCGACTACGGTGTTGACGACCCCTCCTTGCCAGAGCAACCAGGCAAGCCCCCCCCCCTTGATCACCAGATATCGCCTATTCCTTCTCTCTACTGCTTGCATTAGAGTAGTGTAGCATGTTACTGCTTTCGGTTTATCCTATTCTGCTGCATAGCCTGTCATTGTTGCTACAATTGTAGATAACTTTACCTGCAATCCTACATGCTTAGTATAGGTTGCTAGTACTTCATCAGTGGCCCTATATTCTTGTCCGTCTGCCATGCTATACTATCGGGCCGTGATCACTCGGGAGGTGATCACGGGTATATATACATACATACATACATACTATACAGGTGGTGACTAAAGTCGGGTCGGCTCGTAGAGTACCCGCATGTGATTCCGATGTGGGGGCTGAAAGGACAGGTGGCTCCATCCCGGTAGTGGTGGGCCTGAGTTCTTGACGGCCCCCGACTGTTACTTTGTGGCGGAGCGACAGGGCAGGTTGAGACCACCTAGGAGAGAGGTGGGTGTCGGTGTCAAAACCGGCGGATCTCAGGTAGGGGGTCCCGAACTGTGCGTCTAGGATCGATGGTAACAGGAGACGGGGGACACGATGTTTACCCAGGTTTGGGCCCTCTCTATGGAGGTAATACCCTACTTCCTGCTTGATTGATCTTGATGAATATGAGTGTTACAAGAGTTGATCTACCACGAGATCGTAATGGCTAAACCCTAAAAGCCTAGCCTATGGAATATGGTAATGAATGGCCCTATCCGGACTATGCTCTCCGGTTTATATAGACATCGGAGAGATCTAGGGTTACATGGGGTCGGTTACATAAGAAGGAATCTTCACAGCTGGTCGCCTAGCTTGCCTTCCACGCCAAGGAAAGTCCAATCCAGACACGAGTATAGTCTTCGGCCTTCGTATTTTCACAGCCCATCAGTCCGGCCCAATGAGTAACAGGCCGGACGCCCGAGTACCCCTTAGTCCAAGACTCCCTTAGTAGCCCCTGAACCTGGCTTCAATGACGAGGAGTCCAGCGCATAGATTCTCTTCGGCATTGCAAGGCGGGTTCCCCTTTCTCCGAACTCCAAGATAGTCTTCGGACGCGATGATTGTATCCGGACCTGTTACACACACCATACACAACCGCAGAGAGAATATAATATTTGCATGAATCTAATCTGTTGACAGCTTCTTTACAACGCGACATTGCGCTTGTCCGGTCATAATTTCGAACCGTTTTTCTTCTGCCATCCCACGTTTCGAGACGCGGTTGCTATTGACATGTCTTGTCGAAGTAGAGATCGTGTCCCCTTATTGCGGGATTCTCATCAATGCGGGCATGGGTAACTCAACCGTGTCGTTTATACAGCCCTTGGGAATAGGCGAGTTTTTAGGACGAGTGGGGAGGCGCTTGACATTCGCGGCCTTTATAAGGGGATGATGACACTCTCCCTTTTCCCACACCCTTCTTCATCTCCAGTCCTTCCATCCTCGAGCTCCAGCGCCCAAGCTTTGGTCTTTCCTCATTCGAGAAGGCACTCCAATCATGTCTGGATCCGGAGCTGGAGGCAAGTGGATGGCCTCTTCCGTCAAGAAGAAGGACATCACGGGGCTCCGGGAGGCCGGCTATTTAGCCAAGGAGATTGCTCACCGACTCCCTGCGAAAGGGCAAATCGTCCCTACCCCCGAGCCCCATGAGAGGGTTGTGTTTCTCACAAATTTCGTCCGCGGGCTGGGATTCCCCCTTCATCCATTTGTCCGTGGATTGATGTTTTACTATGGGTTGGACTTCCACGATCTGGCCCCCAACTTTATACTCAATATCTCAGCATTTATCATTGTGTGCGAGGCCTTTCTCCGCATCCCGCCTCACTTCGGCCTATGGCTGAAGACCTTCAACGTGAAACCGAAGGTGGTGAGCGGTCAACAAGCAGAGTGCGGAGGCGCCATGGTGGGCAAAATGCCCAGCGTCACCTGGCCCGAAGGCTCCTCCGCGGAGACGGTGAAGGGATGGCAGTCGGGGTGGTTTTACATCACCGAGCCGCGTGACGCCAATTGGGTAGCAGCCCCCGAATTCCGATCCGGAGTTCCGATGCGGCTCACTTCCTGGCAAGAGAAGAACGAGATAACTGGGCTCCAGACATGCGTCCAGAACATGATAACCAAGAAGATCAAGCTTGTGAATGTGATCCTGGTCATGCTCATTCGCCGGATCCTTCCGTGCCAACACCGGACTTGCTATTTGTGGGAGTACGACCCCGCCGAGCACCAGACGCTGCGAGGGCTCTTCGGCACAACGCACGAAGGCATCTGGAAAGCGCTCTTCAAGGCGGGCGAGACGCCCCCGCCCACGACTGAAAATCGCGGGCTTAGCTCTCAGCGCCAGGCCAATTCGGTAAGTCTTTTAATGCTTTCGAGGTATACCCTTCACCAGCATATTTTGAGGATGGATACTGAGCTCCTCCATCTACTTTACCAGGCCTGGATCGAGGTGGCGGAGCAGATTAGCTGTCCGGCTCCGCTTCCTGAGGAGGAAGAATTCCCACTTCTGACGAAGATGTTGTTTCCGGCTCCGTGTGACGTGCCGGAGAAGACGGCCAAGAAATCGGCCAAAGGGGCCAAGAAAGGCCCTTGACAAAAAGGCGCTCCGGACATGTCGTCCGAGGACGAGACTTCCTCTTCATCCGATGACGACGACGAAGAGGAAGAAGAAGAAAACGATTCCCCACCTGAGGTGGGGAGGAAGAAGAGGGCGGCTCCCCCGGATCCGGAGGCGAAAGCGCCCAAGAAGGTTAAAGGCTCCCAAACGGATAACTCCGTGTGGGATATTGATAGCAGTCCGGAACGACCTCGCCGGACCAAGCCTCGGGCCGCTTCGTAAGTACCAGAATCCGCAAACGTATGGCCTTCCTGTTTTATAGTATTGACATATTGTAAGCCTTGTTACTGCAGTCCGGCACGCGATGGCTCCCCGCAGTCCTCGACTGAGGATTCGCTGGGCTCGAAGGAGAGGGCTAGCACATCTCCGCCACCTGCTCATTCCGTCTCACCCAAGGGTGATGACGAGGTGGTGTCCAAAAAGACTTTCCCATGCCGGGGGAGCTTCCGGAGATCATCGGGGTGACGTCCCAGGATGATTTTTCGGCCGCCGGACATGTGGGAAAAAAAGTCCCCATGGGAACTGGTGACGGGGCCCGAGTTCCCTTTGGACCTCAGCCGGATACCATTCCGGAGATCTACACGGCTCCAGGGTCCAGCGAACGGCATTCCCTTCAAGGAGGGAATGTGCCTGTTCCACCGGTGACCTCTGTCCAACCAGAGGCGCCGGATAATCTGCTGGAGGCGCTACGAGGCACCTCTATTGTGGATGAACATCGTGTCCTTATGGACACGGTGATAGAGAAGGTCCAGTTCGTCAAAAGCAAACTGACCGAAGCCTGCACTAGCCTTCTAACGGGCTTTGAGGTAGGTGATTGTAAAAAATATCACAGTATAGACAGTAGCCCCTGATGCTCTGTTTGGTGTTCGTGAAGAAAAGCCGGATAGAGGATCGAGAAGAAATATCGCAGGAGTCTAACATGAGTTGTCTATGTGAATAAGCAGGTATCGCTTAAGGCAGCCACTGCTCATGTTGTGGAGGTCTCCGGACTGAAGCAGAAACTGGAGCGGGCCGAGGAGGAGCTCGGCCTCGTGAAGAAGTAGCTGGAGGATAACCAAGGTATGCAGTAACCTGTAGGTATATTTCTAGAAAATGAATAGTCCAAATGGACTAAATTGTCATAAACTTTATTAGGGGCCACGACCGAGGTGGCAGCCCTTAAAAAGGCGCTAGCCGAGGCTGAGGACAAGGCGGCCAAGAACGTGCCTCGCGCGAGAAGCACGAGGCCCGGGATGGCGAGGCGCAGCAAGAGCTCCAGAGTGCGATAGAGAGATTTGAATCCTTGGAGCATAATTATAAGGCGCAAGAGTCCGAATTGGCCAAGGCCCGCCAGAGCGCGCAGGATGCACGAGCCGAAGCCCAAACGCCCTCCAGGAAATTCAGGCGGCCAAGATGATTACAGCGGGTAAGTCTTTCACCATGCATAGCAAGTATATAGAAGAAACGTTCCTTGTACTTATCCTGAATTTGGATTTTCCAGGGGCGTTTGCGGATCTGCCGCACAGTGTGTCAGATGCTGCCGAGTATTACAGAGCCGAGGAAGGGATGTCTACGGAGAAGCTATTCTGGTCCCAACATCTGGGATCCGAACATCCGGTACCCTTCAGCGACCAGCTAAAGCAGTTGGTCAAGCTGCATAGGTTGGCAGAGCTAGCCATGAAGGACCTGATAGTCCGGCTGTGGCCTGCCGATCCTATACCTAGCAGCTACTTCGGACTTGTGCAGCGGCTTGTGAGTGCCTGTCCGCGGCTCGAAGCCGTGAAGCGGTCGGTCTGCATTGAAGGTGCGCGTATGGCCTTTGCCCGCGTCAAGACGCATTGGGCGAAGCTGGATGCCAAGAAGCTGATGACCGAGGGACCGCCGGAGGGCAAGGAGCATCGTCGACCCGAGCACTATTTTGACGGTGTTCTGGAGGGGTCACGCCTTGTGGCGGAGCAATGTTCGAAGGATGTTATATTCCCATGAGAACATGTGTATTACCTTGTTCTGTAATATGGAACAATGATATTATGTAGTATAATGTTTATGATTTAAATTTTACCTCCTGTGCGGCCGTTTATTAAATCTGAGGGTTGACCAGTCGTCGGCTTCTGCCCCCACGTAGATAGTACGGGGGTGTTCGGGATAAATCTAAACACTCTTTACTCCACATTTTGGTCCTTAAAGGAGGTGTTTAGCACAACGAACAAGGCAATCGGACTATGCGGCCTTTACTGCCCTCACTTAGCCATAGGAGTTTGACAATTAATAAAGTTGGCGAAGCCCCTAGTGTTCGGAAGGCCGAATTAGGGGCGTTATACACGCCTAATCGGAAGAACCGATTCTTCGCAAGAAGCGGAAAAAATCTCCAACGATTTGGAACCTCTCGAACAGCTGACCGGCTCTCGCCGCATCATGACAGTCAGTTTTCGGCTTTCTCTACTGAGGTGCTCGTCCGGAAGAACCGGGACACAATCGCAGTAGTTCTCCCTTTACTACCCTAGCCGATGTAGCGGAACGTAAGGTAGTAAGCACAGGAGCCGGGCAACCCAACTATTGACCAAAGACATGATTCGGAGCCGATGCATATAATGCTATAAGTTCGGGGTGCCGAACTATACTGTAAAAGTGTTCGGACTTTTATTGCCGTGATGCGGGGTGTAATGAAGCCCCTGGCGTAGTAATACGTACCATGGTGTACGTGTGCAATGAGTAATTAATACCGAGGTGAGGAAACGGGAAAATGAAGTAATAAGCTGACGCTACCGTGTATTCACCATTATGGTGTAACTAGTACGTCGAGGCGTACTTTGTACAAGTAATGCGAGAAGCAAGTAAGGCTATTTAACACGCCGCCACCAAGGGCGAGCTACATGCGAGTATGAAAAGCAATTATGGCAATAATTTAATAGAGACCACCTGGGGATTCCCTTGTAAGCCAGAGCTCCTTGCCTCCTTGGTGTGTTCTGCCGGCGGGTTGTCCGTGTAGACCTTGAAAAGAGAAGGAAACCCGTAAAAAGGAAAAAGTAAAAGCATGCGAATCCCCGGGTCGGTCAAGCCGTACAGTGGATCGCGAACGAGTTATGCCTCCGTCAATACCCATGGAGTTTTGAGTGCGTCGTTTATGTATGCGCGGTAGTAATGCCATTGCCTCATCGGGGCTGGGACGGAGGCCGAGTTGCTAATTCGGCTCGCGACGGGCCGAGCTGTCCTGCTGCAGTGTTGTCCAAACCCTCTTGACGATGTCCAGGGGCTCGGCAGCTGAATTATAATGCTGCTTGAGAAGGCCGCTCTGTACTTCTGCTGCTAGGGCGGCGGTGTGTTCCGCTGTACGGAGGGAGCGTTTCGTGTTTCCATTTACTGTAATGATGCCACGTGGACTGGGCATCTTGAGCTTAAGATAAGCATAATGTGGTACCGTGTTGAATCTAGCGAATGCGGTTCGTCCGAGCAGGGCGTGATAGCCGCTGCGGAAATGGGACGATATCGAAGATTAGTTCTTCGCTTCGGAAGTTATCCGGGGAACCGAATACTACCTCCAGCGTTATTGAGCCCGTACAACGGGCCTCTACGCCTGGTATGACTCCTTTAAAGGTAGTCTTTGTTGGTTTGATTCGCGAGGGGTTAATGCCCATCTTCCGCACTGTGTCCTGATAAAGCAGGTTGAGGCTGCTACCACTATCCATCAGGACTCGTGTTAGGTGAAACCCGTCAATAATTGGGTCGAGGGCTAGTGCGGCTGAACCGCCATGGTGGATACTGGTTGGGTGATCTCGACGATCGAAGGTGATCGGGAATGATGACCATGGATTGAATTTTGGGGCGACTGGCTCTACCGCGTAGACGTCCCTAAGTGCTCGCTTACGCTCCCTTTTGGGGATGTGCGTAGCGTATATCATGTTCACCGTTTTGACTTGAGGGGGAAATTTCTTCTGCCCTCCGGTGTTCGGCTGCTGGGGTTCCTCGTCATCGTCCTCGCTCTGTGATTCCCCTTCCTTGTTTCTGCTGTTTATCTTGCTAGCTTGTTTAAAGACCCGACAATCCCTGTTAGTATGGTTGGCCGGTTTGTCTGGGGTGCCGTGTATCTGGCAAGGACGATCGAGTATGCGGTCCAAGCTGGATGGTCCTCCGCTGCTCCTTTTATCGGGCTTCTTTCGCTGGCCGGACTTGGAGCCATTGAATCCGGCGTGAACTGTAGTGTCATCGGTGTTATCGCCATTGCTTCGGCGTTTGTGTCTGTTGCGCCGGAGCTTGCCGGTGCTACTTTTGGCCTCGGAGGGGCCTGTTTCGTTGGCTGTGTTTGTACTGCGAGCCAGCCAACTATCCTCTCCCGCGCAGAAGCGGGTCATAAGTGCCGTGATGGCTGCCATGGACCTCGGCTTTTCCTGGCCAAGGTGGCGGGCGAGCCATTCGTCCCGGATGCTATGCTTAAAGGACGCTAGGGCTTCGGCATCCGGACAGTCAACGATCTGGTTCTTTTTGGTTAGGAACCTAGTCCAGAATTTTCTGGCTGATTCTCCAGGTTGTTGAATTATGTGGCTTAGGTCATCGGCATCTCATGGCCGGACATAAGTTCCTTGGGAGTTATCAAGGAAAGCCTCTGCCAAGTCCTCCCAGCTGCCGATGGAATTCTCAGGCAGACTATTTAACCAGTGTCGAGCTGGTCCTTTGAGTTTTAATGGGAGGTATTTGATGGCGTGGAGGTCATCTCCTCGAGCCATGTGGATATGGAGAATAAAATCCTCGATCCATACTGCAGGATCGGTTGTGCCGTCGTATGATTCAATGTTGACAGGCTTGAACCCCTCGGGGAATTCTTGATCCAGCACCTCGTCTGTGAAGCAGAGAGGGTGTGCGGCGCCTCTATAGCGGGCCGCATCGCGGCGGAGCTCTGATGGAGTCCGTCTGCGGCATTCGGCTCGGGCGTGGTTAGGTTTGTCACGTCCGAATAGGTAGCCGTCGTCGTGCCTCGAAGCACGCCTCGCGATCCGTAGATCGATCTTGTATGTCCTGCTCTACTGTCCAGGTTCTGCCGGAGGTCGTACGTGTGACCCCGAACTCTTTCGTCTCTATTTTACGGGGCGGTGGGGCAGGCTGCTGTTCGGCCTGAGTTGCCGCTTTATCCCGACCGCGGGGTGGCCGGTCGGCCGCCCTGTCTCGACCACGTGGTGGTCGTTCCGCATTACGCGAGGGAGATGTGTGCTCCGGTGCTTCCTCATCGAATTGAGGTAGCAGTCTGCGTTTCGGGTAGCTCTTGGCTGGGCGCTTGAGGCCGTATTCTTCGGCTGTCAGGACATCAGTCCATCTGTCGACGAGCAGGTCTTGTTCAGCTTGAAGCTGCTGCTGTTTCTTTTTCAGGCTCCTTGCAGTGGCTATGAGCTGAAGCTTAAAGCGCTCCTGCTCCAGAGGATCCTCAGGCACGATGAAGTCTTCGTTGCCGAGGCTTGTCTCCTCCTCGGAGGGTGGACGGTAACTATCGTCCTCCGAGTCATCTTCTATGGCCTGTTCATCAGGGTTGTCTTGCCTGTTGTCATGTTCCTCCTGTTCGGATGTAGCTCCGACAGGGTCTTCATTGTTTTCGGCGTCGCCTGGAGTACTATTTTCTCCGGTGCCAGTGTTGCCGTCTTTTGAGCGGCGAGGCTTAGAACGGCGCTTTGGGGCGTCGGCGCTTGGACTGCGTCTCAGAGGTTTTATTCGCATCTGGCTCTTCTTTGTCGTCGCCAGATCCTTTGGGTGTATCAACCATGTACACGTCGTACGAAGAGGTAGCCGTCCAACGTCCGGTGAATGGCGGGTCTTGGCCTTGCTCCATATCGGCATCGTCGTCCATACCGTCGATGTCTTCGGAGCCATAGTCAAGCACGTCGGTTAAGTCATCGACAGTGGCTATGAAGTGGGTGGCGGGTGGGAAGCAAAATTCCTCGTCATCCGTCTCTAGCTCGAACCGAACATAGTTCGGCTGTGAGTCCTCCTCCAAGGATAAGTTCTTTAAAGATTTAGCATGTCACCAAAGGTGAGTGCTGGAAGAAGTCTGCGGCGCAAATTCGAAAATCGATAACCGATCCAGCTCGGTGTCCGCAGGCGCGCCTGATCGGAACGTGTAGCCGGAACGAGTCCGGAGTTCCATTGACGCAAGTATTGCAGGATGTCGAGTCCGTGGCTCCAACGCCGTGGACTTTGTGGCCTCGGAGGGCACGATCTGCTTGGTTCTGAGGCCGTTGCAGCAACAGGATCCATCTCCTGGGTGTGATCCGATGACAGATTTAAGTCATGTTCATCGGAGAGGGGGGAGCGACTGCCGCGTCTGAATCCATGAAGATCAAGTCTCCGGAGTATCCGCGACGTAGTTCAAGCTTCCAATCTGACCTGATGGCCAGGGGCGTAGCTATCGACCTGCTCCAGATGGCCAAGCGAGTTGGCCCGCAGTACGAAGTCGCCGAATACAAAGGTCTGTCCGGGGAGGAAGGTTTCTCCCTGGACAACGTCATTACTGACGATCGAAGGGGCCATCGAGCCCTTTGCCGACGGCACAGTGGAACTCTCAATGAAAGCACCAATGTCGGTGTCAAAACCGGCGGATCTCGGGTAGGGGGTCCCGAACTGTGCGTCTAGGATCGATGGTAACAGGAGACGGGGGACATGATGTTTACCCAGGTTCGGGCCCTCTCTATGGAGGTAATACCCTACTTCCTGCTTGATTGATCTTGATGAATATGAGTGTTACAAGAGTTGATCTACCACGAGATCGTAATGGCTAAACCCTAGAAGCCTAGCCTATGTGTATATGGTAATGAATGTCCCTATCCGGACTATGCTCTCCGGTTTATATAGACACTGGAGAGATCTAGGGTTACATGGGGTCGGTTACATAAGAAGGAATCTTCACAGCTGGTCGCCTAGCTTGCCTTCCACGCCAAGGAAAGTCCAATCCAGACACGGGTATAGTCTTCGGCCTTCGTATTTTCACAGCCCATCAGTCCGGCCCAATGAATAACAGGCCGGACGCCCGAGGACCCCTTAGTCCAGGACTCCCTCAGTGGGCCTGGCCCTGGTTGGCGTCCGCGGTTACATCAAAATAATAAGCTTAACGAGATCTTGGTATTTGATCTGAGTCTGGCCACTGGCCAATACACACTAACCAACTACACGGGAACAATTATGGGCACTCGACGTCGTGGTATCAGCCGAAGCCTTCTTGACGTCAGCGACTGAGCGGCGCGCGCCGGGTTGGATCGTGTAACGCAACTTCCTTTGTAATGGAGGTTGCTAGGTCTGCTCACCGGCCGCATACGCAACGTGCAGGTGTGCAATGGGCGATGGGCCCAGACCCCTACGTCCATAGGATTTAGACCGGCGTGCTGACCTCTCTGTTGTGCCTAGGTGGGGCTGCGACGTGTTGATCTCCCGAGGCCGGGCATGACCCAGGAAAGTGTGTCCGGCCAAAGGGGATCGAGCGTGTTGGGAAATGTGGTGCACCCCTGCAGGGAAGTTTATCTATTCGAATAGCCGTGTCCCTCGGTAAAAGGATGACCCGGAGTTGTACCTTGACCTTATGACAACTAGAACCGGATACTTAATAAAACACACCCTTCCAAGTGCGAGATATAACCCGGTGATCGCTCTCACACAGGGCGATGAGGGGAGGATCGCCGGGTAGGATTATGCTATACGATGATACTTGGTGAACTTACCATCTACTCTCTTCTACATGCTGCAAGATGGAGGCTGCCAGAAGCGTAGTCTTCGATGGGACTAGCTATCCCCCTCTTATTCTGGCATTCTGCAGTTCAGTCCACCGATATTGCCCCTTTACACAGATACCCATGCCTATGTAGTGTAGATCCTTGCTTGCGAGTACTTTGGATGAGTACTCACGGTTGCTTTGCTCCCCCCTTCCCCTCCTTTCTTCCTGGTTGTCGCAACCAGATGCTGGAGCCCAGGAGCCAGACGCCACCGTCGACGACGACTCCTACTACACTGGAGGTGCCTACTACTACATGCAGGCCGCTGACGATGACCTGGAGTAGTTTAGGAGGATCCCAGGCAGGTGGCCTGCGCCTCTTTTGATCTGTATCCCAGTTTGTGCTAGCCATCTTATGGCAACTTGTTTAACTTATGTCTGTACTCCGATATTGTTGCTTCCGCTGTCTCGTCTATGATCGAGCACTTGTATTCGAGCCCTCGAGGCCCCTGGCTTGTATTATGATGCTTGTATGACTTATTTTATTTTTAGAGTTGTGTTGTGATATCTTCCCGTGAGTCCCTGATCTTGATCGTACACGTTTGCGTGTATGATTAGTGTACGGTTGAATTGGGGGTGTCACAAACTTCATCATCACCGTCACCACACCGTCGTGCTGACGAAACTCTTCCTCGGCCTCAACTGGATCAAGAGTTCGAGGGACGTCACCGAGCTGAAAGTGTGTAGATCGCGGAGGTGTCGTGCGTTCGGTACTTGGATCGGCTGGATCGCGAATACGTTCGACTACATCAACCGCGTTACTAAACGCTTCCCGCTTTCGGTCAACGAGGGTACGTGGACACACTCCCCCCGCTCATTGCTATGCTTCTCCTAGATAGATCTTTCGTGATCGTAGGAATTTTTTTGAAATACTACGTTCCCCAACAGACAACGACTCGCAGTTCACTAGCAATCTCTTCAAGACATATTGTGCTAACCTTGGAACGCAGATATGCTACGCCTCAGTGGCACACCCCAGGAGCAATGGCCAAGCCGAGCACGCCAACGCGGAGGTCTTGAGATGCCTCAAGACCAGGACCTTCAAGAAGAAGCTCGAGGCCTGCGGCAGGGGCTGGCACGACGAGCTCCAGTCCGTGCTATGGTCCATCCGCACCACCGCCACCAAGCCAACAGGCGAGACCCCATTCTTCCTCGTCTACGGAGCCGAAGTGGTTCTCCCTCATGAGGTTAGGCATCGCTCCGTGCGGGTCCTGGCGTTTGACGAGGCACGTCAGGACGCCGTGCGGGGGATGGACCTCGTGCTGGGGGAGGAACGCCGCCGCCAAGCCTCGCTCCGGGCGGCAAGATACCAGCAGGCGCTGCGATGGTATCACTGCCGCAGCGTCCGCTCCAGGACACTCGAGGTGGGCGATCTTGTCCTAAGGCGGGTGCTCTCCAGGGAAGGGCTGCATAAGCTCTCACCCATGTGGGAGGGCCCGTTCAGGATTGCCCACGTCTCCAGGCCTAGCGCCGCGCGCCTGGAGATGCAGGACGGGGTCCCCATCCAGAACGCCTGGAACATCCAGCACCTCCGGAAGTTCTACCCATGAAGCAAGGCCCAGTGCCTGTGAAGGTCTCCGCTCGTGACACTCTCACGTAATAATGAGTGGGGTTGTACACGCCCTGGAGTCTCCGGAGTGCCACCCTCGGGCCTTCGGGGCTCCCTCCCACGTCTTAGTGGCAGCACTTAGCTCCGCGCTGTTGAGAAGACTAGACTAGGTGCTGGATGCGACTGTTCATTTGCTTTCTGTAGTTGGTTTGCAGCCCTTTTAATGGAGTTTGAAGTTCTGGCGTTTCCCGATTGTTTGGTTGAATTCCTTCTTCTCTCTGCTTCTTCGCTCGGTTCTTTGTTTCGCACCACAGAGAACGGCAGTTGCCCGACGCTCTCCCTCGCGCACCTCGCGCGGGGGCTGGGCAGGTGTGTGCGTGCGCTAGGCTAACCCGGTCATGGGCACACCTCGCCAAGCCCTGTCGCGCTGTCGCTCCAGAGCTTCGGCTCCCCTGATCTTCGCGAGGCACCCTCGATTGAGCTCGTGATCGGCGTACCCTTCTAAGTCTGTGCCCCACGGGTACCGTGACGTGGTGCGCTAGGCCATGATCAACCCATGCCGGAGGCCTCGCGCGAGGAAGGATAAGGATTTCCTAACGGGTTTTTGCAGCTTCGCGGTACCTCCCGAGGTCAGCGGCTCCCGAGTCGGCAGTAGGGAAGCCTCACCGGATGCTAGGAGGCGCGTCCTCACTAGGTGGAAACTACCTCGGATGTATCAAGCTAAGTTACCCCTCTACGTCTACATAAAGCACAGATGCCACAACATAACGCAGGAACAATAAGCATGACATTGCGGCACGAAAATCACTGTTTATTACACGTCCTCGCAGGGTCCCATACTTGTTTCTTGAAACGCAGAAAGAAAGGAGAGGACGGGCAAAAGCAGCGCCCGCGCCCGCAGCAGCTCATGAGGGTCGGCTCCCAGCGCCCCCCTGACTCAGCCAGAGCCCTCCTCGCGCTTCACCGGGGCGTAGCACCGGGACGACCCGCCACCATCCTCAAAGCGGGCCCGACGACGTGGCGGCTGGTTGTACCCGCTGCTGCTGGAGCTTTCGCCAGAGGAGGAGCCGCCGCTGCTGGACGAGCCACGGCCGTCGCTGAGGGGAGTTCGCCCTCATCCTCGTCACGGCCGTCGCCAAAGGCCAAGCGCATCGCCACGGCTGCTGTCTTCGGGGCAGCACCCTGCGTGGAGACAATCTTCCCCGAACACCCTCACGAAGAGGGTCGCGGCGCCGTCGTACTTGAAGTGGAGGGTGCATCGCCTGCTCAGGCCGCGCGCGCGGGCAAATGTCTGCCAGCCGCGGGCCAGGGCCACATTGCCCGCGACGGAGACCTCCATCGCGACCCATGAAGCCTTGCTGCTGCAGCTGTCGGCCTGCAGCCAGAGGCCGCCAAGACCCGTGGCCGGCAGCTCGTCAGCGAAGGAGCGCGGAAGCTGGAGCAGGTGCCAGCCGGGTTCTCCGACCACATGATGAACTCCGGCAGCGCCTCCGCCGAGTGGAAGAGTGGCCGGGGAGGCCGGGCAACCATGGCGCGCCTTCCCTCGTCAGGAGGACCGCCACGTCTCGGCTGACCCCCCCCCCCCCCCGCGCGCGCGAGAAAAGACGCCGCTGCAGCCGCCAGGGACGGCACCGGACCCTAAGAAGTCCGCCCGTGCCCCCGAGGAACAACAGTAGGGGTCGCGGCGTGCTTGCGGGGGCGACCACACCCTCTCTTGGGCGGGGGCGAACCGGGCCCCTCCTGGCGGGCTTTCCCCTTTTCCCCGGCCGAGAACCTCTTCGCCGACGCCATGGGTACCACGGCAAGACGGCGAAGCAAGGAGGAAGAGGAAGGAGCGCGTAGCAGGAGGAAGGAGATGGGCGACGGGGGCTCCGCCCCTCTCCTCATTTATAGCCAGAAGGAGGCCAACCGCCGGCCTCCATGATCGCAGGTAATGATGGTTTTCTTCTGCATGCAGTAGGGTCACGTCAAGTCGAACGGTTGCCGAGGCAGCGTGGGGAAGCGGAGGCGCCCACGTCCTGTCAATCACCACGCGTCAACCAAGGACGCAGGCGGTTTGGGCCCGCGGCGCTCCGCACTTGCCCTTTGGCTCCGCCTCGAAGCCAAGTCCGAGCGCGCCTTGGGCCCGGGGGCTACTGTCGGCGTCCTAGGAACGGGGGTACCCAGACTTGCCTGCCTGCGGCCCACGACGTGGCTCCACCAACGGCCCGGCACGGCCCGACTTCAACAACAACGACTCAAGACCCTCGCGAGGCGGGCAACACCAAGACCTCCCTGGGGGCGGCCTCCCCAGGCTAGCTCCCGAGGAGCGGAGATATCTATGCAAGGGGCACCTCGCGAGGTCCGCGTGACGTGAGCCGTGACGACCAAGGCCAGGCGGGGGGCAGCGGGCGCAGTGCGCCAGTTTCCTCTTTCGTGCTAAAGAGGCGGGCGCGGGCGAGGAGTCCCGAGGCATCAGGCAAAGGTTTCCATATCAGTGCAACAAGACCAGGACCAGCAGGACGGCAGGACGGAGGTCACCATGGAGCCCACAGCAGCGTCACCACTAGATCCTTTGGCAGGCAAAGACCATCTTTTATCAGGATAACTTGTACTAGTTGTCTCCCTTCAAAATTGGCTGTTGTGGGATCCCTTCGCACCTACATTTGGGAAGAGGACGAGGGCCTCTATAAATAGGACTAGCCACCACGAGAGGAAGGGGACGGATCATTCAGACCACCCTCACGCACTCCAGCTCACCGAGCACAAGAACATCTTTCCTCAGGAGGTTGTTCATCCCTTGTATTTGTTCATCCCCAACCTACGGGGCAATCCACCACCACCACACTGGAGTAGGGTATTACACCACAACGGTGGCCCAAACCAGTATAAACCTCTGTGTCTCGTGTTCTTGGGTTCGTCGAGTTAGGCCGTGAGATCGTTGAGCGAGTGAGCTAGCGAGAGAGAGAATCCTTCGTGCGCACCCGAGAGTTCAAACCTCAAGGGTTTGCCGGAACCCAGAATCCGACACCCCACTATTCCGCTCTAACCTGCAGAGTAAATAACAGACACCCACTCTGTGTGTTGTGTCGCCGCTTTGTGCCGTCCTATCTAGGTTGTCTACTTCGTTCAGTTTTTCAGGTTGAAGGAGCTACTCCGTTTTTGTTACAGTTGTTCTTTTATTTTATTTTTCATATTTCTACTTTTTAAATTCAAGAATATTTTTAATTCGTAAATACTTTAACAATTAATGCATATTTTGAAAATTTATTATTTGTTATGTATGCTAACATTTTCTAAATTCTGGGAATATTTTCTTTCAAATTTTTTGAGTCTTTAAATTTACTATTTTGTCTTCTAATCTGTGAACATTTTTCAGTATTCTCAAAATTCTAAAATTATCGAAATTTAAATAAAATTAATAATATTTTTTAAAAACTGTTATTTTTTCTTAGAAATATGGGGAACATATTTGGAAAATAATTGAATATATTTTGAGCATTTGTCAAATTTATAATCATTTTCTGAAATTCTGAACCAGCTTGTGTAATATGTGAACCTTTTCAAAATTTTGTGAATATTTTACCAAATTTGTTAGCTGTAAAATATGTTATATATTTTTATTTAAAATAATTTTTTCAGACTCATTCGATACGTTAATGCAAAATCTTACTGGAAAAAATCGAAGCGCAATCGTCCCTGCCCATGAATTGGGGTGTTGCACGTTGCCTTGCTATTGCTAAATAAAAGAAATGGGCCAGCCCCACGCGGTGGGGGCATGCACATTTATGTGATTGTTCTTGGGCAAGTCTATACGCCAGTTCTTTGGGGGCTTATGGGTCGCTGTCAAAATAAGTTGCCCTCTACCTAGCTTATTCTGGCAATCCAACCACAGCTTTGATTCTAGAAGTCTACTAGTTAATTCTTAATTAACTTCATCATATGGCACGAACGTTGGCATTGAAAAGAGTGTGTCAAAACATATGCAAAACGGGCGGGGGTGATAGTAGTGAAAACTGCACATTCACGCACGAGGGGAAGTTGCACATCGACCAGTAAGTAAGTGACCGGCCCAGGAGACCAAGTTGGACGTTTCACTAGTAAGGTAGTTGGACACGGGTGCCAACTGTTAAAACTTCACTTCCACGTGAAAGGGGAAGTTGCATATCGACTGTTTGACAATTGCATCTAATAGAAACTAAATTGCACACAAAAAGTTTGTCGAAATATATACAGGCGTTATCTATGGTGGAAATGAATCATAATTCCGATTTTGGGTTCAAAAGTTATGGCTTTAAAAAAATCAAAATCTGTACTAAGTGCATTCACACCTCTTCGCATGGTTGCCTTTTATATTATGGATTAGAGGGACACCCACTTTTCAAATCTGGTCAGTCACTCAGGATTGCTAGCGAGTCAACAACCACTCACTAGAACATCCATTTAAAAAATGTTATGAAGTATATACCTAGTGCAATATTTTCATTTTACTAGTTTGATAATTATTTAAGAAAAATCCAAATGTACTAGACAATGTTAATTATGAATATAAAGAATGTCGACCTTAAGTTGATGAAGAAATTTCCATCATGTAATAAAAAACGTTCACCATGAGTTTTTTTAAATCATCTCATATTTAAAATAATTAATAAGGTATTAAAAAATGTTCATATTTATTTAGAAAATTGTTTTATCGTTTACATTAGAATCAACATATTCAAATAATAAACACCGCCCCATTTTGAAATATGTCCTACTCGTATTTGTAAAATGAAAACATATATTTATTTAATACTCACCATGTATTTTAAAAAGTTTGTGAGTACATATAATGAGCATTGAAAAGAACTGTTCATCCTCCGTTGGCAAAATGTTCAATGTGTATATGAGAAATGATGAACGTGTATATGAAAAATGTTTAATCAGTACTAAAAAATTACATGTATCGGAAAAAAATTCCTAAAGGAGGAGACAAATGAAAAATAATAGGATAAAAAAAGAATACAAAAACAAAAAAAATGGAATAGAAGATGAAAATAAAAACAAAATAGTAATAGAAAAATTTCGTGATATTTTTGGAGATGTTCAAGTTTTTAAAAATAATATCAAATTGTAGTTAACAATGTTCAATGTGCTTTTGATAAATATTCAATATGTATTCATATAAATGTTCAATGTTTTTTAAAAAAGTGTTCGACATGCATCTATATTTTTCAATTCTTACTAAAAATGTCAACTCATATCTAAAAATGAAAAAAGAGGAGAAAAAAAAAGAAAAACAAAAACGAATATGAAAATGAGAAAACTAAAGAAAAATGATAAAATTTAAAGGAAAACACAGAAAAGAAAGACCCAGATTGGAATCATCCTAAAACTCCCTAAACCGCTAGTGACAGCATTACTGGAAATGTGTTATGCGGCCAGCCCAGTAGTATGCGGCAGCAAAAATGCTTGAGGCGACGGGGTGCTCTTTCTAGGAGCTCCTGTTGTATATTTGCTGTCATGTATAACAAGGGAGCCTTTCGTGGGCGTCAAATAGGGGAGCCTTTGCTCAAGGCCAGCGCAATGTTTATCGTATGTTTGAAAATAAGTTTGACGTATAGAGAAAAATATCCATCGTATATTATGATTCTTTTTCACCATTATTTAAATAAATGTTCACTGTATACTGAACAATAAAAGTTAAGGTATGTAAGAAACGAAAAAAGAAGAAAAACCAAAATTCTGGAAAAAGTAAAAAGTAAAAAGAGAAAAACACAAAAAAGAGAAAAAAACAAAAAGGAAAATGAAACCAAAAACCACACACAGAAAAAAAAAAGTGCGCACTGGGAAAATGGGCCGGCCCATCTGGCTACGCGGTTCAAGGAAGGCTCGCCTATATGACGCATGAGAGGGTCCCTAAAAAGACACATGAGGGTCCGCTGGTTCCTATTCGGCCCAGCCCGTTACTGTGTTAATCGCAAACCGGCGCACACCCCTACTCCGAGCTGGGCCGGCCCGTTTTATCTCTTTTTTTCGGTTAAAACTGCGAAATCTGCAAAACCGCGCACGTGATGAGTAGAACTAGGGACCTCTTGGTCTCGTCAAACTCCACTAACCACCCGACGACAACGCCCTTTCGTGATTACTTTTCCCTTTTCATCTATTTCTACTTTCTTTTCGTTTCTTTTTTCTTTCGGTTTTTCTGTTTTTTCTTTTTTCTTTTTCCTTTTTTCGCTTTCCTTTTCCTTTATTCAATTCATGATTTTTTCAAAATCCATGAACTTTTTTCAAAATTGATGAACTTTTTTCGGATTTGTGAACTTTTTTCAAAAATGATGAACATTATTTCAAATACGTGAACTTTTCCTAAATCTGTGAACTCTTTTTCAAAATCAATGAACTTTCTTCAATTTTTGGTGATTTTTTTTTCAACATTGATGAACTTTTTTCAACATTTGTGAACTTTTTCCAAAATTTATGAACTTTTTACCAAAACTGATGAACTTGTTTTAAATCTGTGAACTTTTTCTCAAAATCTGGTGAACTTTTTCCAAATTCATGAACTCTTTTATCAAAATCGATGAACTTTTTTCAAGTCCATGAACTTTTTTAATCAAAATCGATGAACTGTTTCAAAATCCGGTGAACTTTTTTGAAATTCATGAATTGTTTTCTCAAAATCGATGAACCTTTTCAAAATCTGGTGAATTTTTTTGAAAAATTGATGATCTTTTTGTGAAAATTTCTTCGAAAACCGTGACCGTTTGTCAGAATCGACGAACTATTTTAAATTCGTGAATTCTTGTTCAGATTTTCCTTCTCTTTTTGAAATATTTTTGTTCTGGGGCTCAAACATGGTCAAATAGGACTGTTTTCTCGCATATAACACAACAAACCATCCTATTGTAGTGTAGAAGCGCCAAGCCCGTCAGCAATTGCGTGCAAGTTCGAGTACCACCCGCTGCAACATTTCTTACGTTTGTTTTTGTTTGTTTTTTGAGCATCTGGTGCGAGCAATACTGGGCCGGCCCACTACCGTGCTGCTTCGAGCGCCAACTACCTTACCGGGCGCTGAGGGCGCCGAAGAGGAGCGCTGTGAGGGTCCACTAAAAAAATGACGCATGGGGTCGTCATATAGGGCTTGCCTTTGCGCAAACAAAAGGTTTCCCTCTTTTTAGGTGAGAACTGCGTGACTGGACTAAGCTGCCTCAAAAAACATGTAAAAAAAACTGCCTTGCTGGTTGGGACATGAAGCCTCAACTGGACCGAAAATTGTCGTTCTCGGGCGACTGCCCAATTTCGTCTGATGGTTCCCTTGTCATATCCTCTGTTTTCTGAGGGCATGCGAAGTCGTATCTTTGTCTTACATGAGACAGCGAGAACCCATCTCGAATTTCCCTACTCGGCAGCATAGGGAAGGCAGAGAGCAATGGAACGACCGGTCACACACAATTACATACTCTTACCACGATTTAAGAGCATTTCTAGCGGACCCCCTAAAAAACTGCTACCCACAAAGTAACCGTCAAAATATGGGTCGGCACGGAAAATCCTGCCCGAACAGAACCCGCAAACGCGTCCGACTCGTAAAAGTTTTTGCGGGGCGCGGCATAATTCCCGTCCCAACCCGCAAAAAAGCGGGTTCCCCCCTCCCCCGGCCCGTCGATGCCGTGTATATAGCGGGAGTAGTTGGTGGGGAGGATATTTCAGCTCGCGCTTTTCCCCACCTACCACCGCCCTCTCCCCCTCGCCCCGCCGCCGGGCCGCCGCCCACGATTCCGGTGAAAGTAGCTGGCGGGATCACGCCGAAAGGACTCAACACGCCCGAGGTTGCCCTCCGCCACTCCCTCGTGCGTCGACGGGCCGGAAAGTTGCAGATCGGCGGCCCTTCGACGCGGGCGGCCGGATTTGGCTTTTCCGGCCACCGGTGGCTGCCCCAAGCGATGGAATGGTCGAGGAGCACCCCGCGCAGCCCCGGCAAAGCTACATCGCCGCATGCAGGTACGGGTTCGTCCTGTAGCCGCCGCCGCCGGTTTGCCGGTAGGGATTCGGCCGGCCGTCCGCTGGGCTTGGCGCTCGCGCAGCGGCTCTGCGGCTCGCCGATGCCGCTCATACAGTGCGACGACTGCACGCGAACAGTGGTGCGGCTAACTTCGGGCCGAAGCACCCCGGATGGGTGTTCTTCAAATGCGAAAACGACAGGGTATGTGTTGTTTTCATTCGGCTTTGTCATCGTATTCTTCGGTTCAATTGTGATAGCTCATTTTGAACATCATCATGTGTGTAGAAAGATGGATGCTCATTTTGGTTTGGGAAGGAGAATACATTGGTTTATTGATAGAAAGAAACTTAATAGATGCTCGTGCACTCCTTAGTAGAATTGAAGCTAATGATGCGGCTGCATGTGCAATTAGAGAAGAAAGTAGTGGGGAAGCAACGTCTACTTCTTTAGAACCAAAAAAGAAGAATGAAGAATGCAAAATCAAGAATCCGCGGATCAACAATGAATGCCTGGAGAAGATATTCGTCCAACTAGTGGGAGCAGTTATGGAAGTTGGATATCTTCTAAAATGCATAATTGTGGTTCTTGTTTTCTTTGGTCTTGTTATTCTAGCAAAGATTTGATGAAGTACTATGTATCCAATGCCATTGAAAAAGCAAAGAAATGGATTTTCTTATGTGAAATTGAATTGCAAATTTCGGATTTGCGGGCTGGCGGGAGCGGCGCTCGAGCAGATCCCGCAAAGTCGACCCGTAAAAGAGCATATTTCGCGAATATCCTTTTATACGGGTCGGTTTTGCGGGGTCTGACTTTGCGGCCGCCCGCGCCGTCCCGCAAAGCCGTTTTTTCATAAACTGCAAACGCGTTTTGCGGGTCGGCGTTATACGGGTATGCTAGAGATGCTCTAAGCATTCGATGTCTGAATGCCACAATACTGGTATGTATTCATCTTGTTCTCTCACAGCGGCGCTAAACAAGTGCTCCTACGTATTTGTCCACACATGTTCGCAGGCTAAGCCGGCAGGAAAGAATACAACAAACGTCTTTTTTTTTTGAATACGCAAAGCTTGCGTATCATTGCATTGACAGAAGAAGTAGAATGAGTATAAAAAGGAGTACAACACATAACACGAACGCAGGAAGGCGTAGGCGTGTACATGGTGCCCAGAGCAGAGAGACATGGGATGAGAGGATACATCACAGCTAAATCAACCAGACCCTAGCCAAGAATGGTAATGTCAAACCAACAAGAATTCCACCATCGTCCGTGCCGAAACCAAGGACACCTCGAGCGAGTAAGATAGTGCCTTCAGGAAGGAAGATGACGCTGGGACACCGCCACTATCCGGTCCGTGGGACCCGGACCTAGGGTTTTCCCTGAGCTCGAAGATGGGCTAAGCTGAAGGCCTTGGCAACGCCTCCAAGAAGGACACGACACCCGCGGGCGCCGTCGCTGCCAGCACCGGCAAGCCGATCAGGGATCTCTCCCTGGCCTATAGCTGAGCAATCCCATAGCCGCCAAATCCGGAAATGTAGATGGGGAGGCCATCGCTAGTCAGGAAGGGGTTGGCGGGCTGCACCTGCCGTCGGAGGGTGGCACCTCCTCTGAATCCACGAGCGTAGGATCAAGCAAAAGGGGGAAGCTTTGAGGCGTACTGGGTAGGAAGGGCGACGAGGGGGTACCGGGGTGACGACGTCCAGCAATGCCAGCAAGCGAGGACTGGAGGACGTAGATCCAAACTGCTGTGGCATTAGCCATCGGGGCATCGGCAAGCAAGGTGAGCTGGAAGGGACACAGCTACCTAGCCGCCAAGGCCGGAGCTGCCCGGTAGTGGACGCCAACAGCGAGGAACACCGGAGAGACGCGGGCCTGAGGCTGCCGGGCCGGAACAGCACCGACAAGGACCACCGCGAGAAGCCTAGTGCCATCCACAACCACAGATGCATCGCTGCCTCCACACGAGAGCCGCCACCGCAGCTCGGGAAGGGAGGAAGGCCGCCAGACACGAGGGGGCCACTTGCACAGGAGGCAGACCGCGAACGCACCCGTAATCGACCACAGGCCTAAGCCCCAACCATGACGGGCCGAAACGAGGCCATGCGAGGGATGAGGAGCTGCAGGGGGTGGCGCCCCATGGCAGTGGCCAGGAGCGCCGGGTCGCCACCGGCCGGCAGACTCGTGCAACAGCTGGGGGAAGGGCGCCCGAGAATCGACGGGGAGGATCTCGGGGTCGCGGGCCAAGGGGGTGGAGGCGCGAGCGGTGCGGGGGTCCGCGGCGGTCGAGGACGACGTGGGTGGCGCGGCCAGCCGGAGACGTGCAGGGGCAGGCCGCTGGGGACCGGATCCGCCGCCGCCGGACAGGCGGGGGAAGGGGGCGGCGCCGCCGCGGTAGGGGGCGATGCGTGGGGGTGGTCGTGGGGCGTGGGGGGCACGGCTCCGCCCCGCCGCCACCTTCCTGGGGTCCGGCGCGGCTTCGCCGGCCGGCCCTCCGGCGGGGGAGGTTGCTAGCGAGGGCGGCTAGGGTTCCCCCCGTGTCGCCAGAGGAGGGTGACGGGGGAGGGGGGGGGGGGATTCCCAGAAAGATGGACCATAGAACAAACGTCCTGCTGAGAACACCTGAAAAATTGACATTTGAGAAGCAGCATCCAAATATACATTTTCTTGAGTGACGACGAAGCAGTTCGTTCATCTCATGGAGTGTCTAAGCATCCAATGCTATTCTACTGTCTGTCACATTTGGGTTGGGATATGATGCCCTGATGTTGTGTGATTTATCCTTGCGGACAGTGAAAGGTGAGAGCGGCCGCACTATGAGTCTCTCTCTACACGCACCATCGTTGGTGACTCAGTAAAGTTAATATCCATACAGGTATAGGCAGACACCAATGACATCCCAGCAACTTAATGGCATCAATGATCTAAATCTAACGTGTTCGTAGATCGACCAGATACAATGCGCTTTAGGCGGAAATGGACGGGTCGAATTTCCGGGTCGAAAAGAAGTGGAAATAGAGAAAGATGCTCGGAGGTGGTGGATAAAAGGGAGAGAACCCAAGAAATGATGTTCAGGAGGGAGCTCAATGCTCATGACGTGAAAGCAAACACTCAATCAAGCTTTACAAAGGCAGGGACAACCATGCTAGGTCAAGGCGAGACACATCATTCATCGGTCTAGCTCAGGGAGGGTCCATCAATGCAGTTTGCTCAGCCAAAATATATTTCGTTCTGGCGCCTTAGGAAATCAAGTCGTGATGAGACCATCACATTTTTAGTTTTTGAAATGACTTTTTAAAAGTCCCTTATCTCATGACATCATAGACATAGTTTGTGAAATGACATTATAAAAGTCCCTTATCTCATTCTTGCATTTGATTTAAACTTTTTTTTTGTATCTATCACACCTGCATAATCTGATAATTTTTCTCCCGTTACAACACACGGGCATATTTACTAGTACTCTCACTTAAAGATTTGATATCTGAATGCCACAATACTAATATGTGTTCATCTTGTTCTCTCACAGCGGCGCTAACAAATTTTTGTCCGCATATGCTCGCAGGCTAAGCCGGCAGGAAAGAATACAACAAACGTCCTGCTGAGAACACCTGAAAAATTGAAATTTCAGACGCAGCATCCGCATGTACATTTTCTTGAGTAACGACGAAACAGTTCGTTCATCTCATGGAGTGTCTAAGCAAGAACCAAACTTTATAATTTAGCATCCAATGCTATTCCATTGTCTTTTACATCTGGGTTGGGATATGATACCCTGTTGCTGTGTGATTTATATCCTTGCGGACAGTGAAAGGTGAGAGAGGCCGCACTATGAGTCTCTCTCTACGCGCACCATCGTTGGTGACTCAGTAAAGTTAATATCCATACAGGTATAGGCAGACACCAATGACATCCCAGCAACTTATTGGCATCAATGATCTAAGTCTAACGTGTTCGTAGATCGACCAGATACACTGCGCTTTAGGCGGAAATGGACGGGTCGAAAAGAAGTGGAAATAGAGAAAGATGCTCGGAGGTGGTGGATAAAAGGGAGAGAACCCAAGAAATGATGTTCAGGAGGGGAGCTCATGACGTGAAAGCAAGCAAACACTCAATCAAGCTTTACAAAGGCACGGACATATTCCTGCCATCAGGGGAAATCGTTCCACCCCAAGCTGTTGGTTCGTCCAAGTGGGTCAGAGGCAGGCATACACTAGCTAGCTATCCCTGTGGAAATATAATTATAATTTTGCAAACACAATTGCACACGCAGGACATGATTTATGATTAAAGGCTTGGCGAGATGAGATGACACTTGAGTTCATTACAGGTAGCAACATCCAACAAATCCCAGATGTGTACTTAACAGGCGCGCCTGCCCCCACACCACGTCTATCTCCTGCTGATCCAACGGCTCCTACTGCTGTGCTGTGCATAGCTGAACCGGACGATAGATAGATAGTCCCCGTCGGAGCCGGAAAGCCGAAACTCGCGCTGCTAACTGAACCCGGTACGCCTGTCTATCCGGGTAGCCAGCCACACGCACGCACGTACGTCCCCACCATCACCATGATCCTCGTGTGTAGTGTAGTGTATCAGAGTGGAATTTCTCGCACACTTTGATTTGCAGAAAGCCGACCGCCCTATCTAAATCTGGATACCATAAAGAAAGAAAAGGTGGACGAGAGCCCGGAGAAAAGATCAAAAGAAGTAGTAGTAGGATGGATATATATCAGCAGCTGCTGCTGCTGCAAAGAACTGGAGTTGCATCCATCCATCCATCACTCTCCGATGAAGGAAGGAAAGCATGCCATGCAAGGGGGTGTGGTGTGGCGAAAGTAAAACTCTCCGCCCAATCCAATCCAATCCAATCATAGAAAGGAGAGATATATAGATGCTCCGTGTAGGCCACATTTGCATTCACCGTCAGGGCCGAGCGTGCAATGCATTCAGCAATCAGCACTGTGGCTGAGTCAGGGCCGAGCGTGCAATGCATTCAGCAATCAGCACTGTGGCTGAGCGAGCGAGCGAAGTGGACCTTGAAGTGATGTAAAGGCAGCACCGCGTTCGTCCCCCCTTTTGATGGATCGCGTGCCGATGATGCCTGGATCGCAGCATTCGACCGCGACGTCGGAGCACTAGCTCGCTCGCATGTAAAGTCGGGGCATTGTTTAGGCATTGACTTTTGTCGGGGCAATCTGCGCTGCGGAGCCTCCATCATCGATGGCACTCACTCACACTTGGACTGCAGCTGCAGACGGGGTGAAGGAAGGCATGCAGGAAGGAAGCTGCTGGAGCTCACCCGCACGGATCAGATGCCAACAGGCGGCTAAAAGTTGGAGTGTCTGCCCCCGGGATAAGATCAGAGTCAGAGAGATCGATAATGTGGATTCTGACCGGCCGGCCCCGGGGAGGACCTCAATATGGAATCCATAATTGGCGTGTCATGGGCTGGGGAGGCCCCGGCACGGCAGTCGTCGTGCACATATGATGATCGGCGGCCGCGCGCACGCACACTTGGCGAGCGAACGCGCGCGTTCGCGGTGGCCGGCTCCAGCCTTTTGGCGAAAGCGACGGCGCAACTGGGGCGCGCGTCATCACGGGGAATCCAATCGCCGGGTCGCTCGGTCGATCAGGGGTCCGTGGAATTATTTGGCTGGGGCCTAGTACGTGCGTGCGTACGTACTGTACTACGCGTCCGTCCTGTGTTTGTGTAATAAGAAAATCAAAGTACGCAATGGAACGGAGGGTTTGTGCATGAGTGGGCTTAATTAGCTCGCTGTTGCCACGCGCGCTCCCGGTCCATCGATATGCCGCTGGGGTTCCCGTGTCGCGGGCATGACGAGCTAGCCGCGATCCGTCACGTCGGCGTGCATGTTGATGTTGCGTGCCGTCCCCTTCGGCTTAGCCTGCCCGGTTTTGCGCAATCATACTGTCATGGCATATCTGGGTTTCTTTCTTTGTTAATTGTTTGCTAAAGATGTGGTGTTTATTCCCA
This sequence comes from Triticum aestivum, assembly GCF_018294505.1. NCBI lineage: Eukaryota > Viridiplantae > Streptophyta > Magnoliopsida > Poales > Poaceae > Triticum > Triticum aestivum. The sequence continues at coordinate 409,073,592 of NC_057802.1, read as the reverse complement.
CCATACGTCGAGAACAGAAGCCTCTGTTCCTCCCCAGGAAGAAGAACGAAAATAGATCGAGAGAATAGCTCATATGACGTGGATTCAAGTGCAAGTTGCTAAGCTGCTTTTGTGTTTCCAGCTAGCCTAGAGGTAAGAATATTTCCAGCTTTTGGGTCTACGTCGCGGGAAAGAGCAAACCATATCCGGGGCCAAAGCCAAAGATTGCGAGGTACTTATAATCGTTTCCACCTAAGAGCCAGCCAGCTTAATAACAAGATCATGGCAAGAACTCATCGGCTGGTGGGCTTTCCATTGCCAGATATTTTCCATGTGCTCATCCGGCCGCATATTTTCCATGGATGCATCAACCGAGCGAGACTGGCAGGCTAGCTTAGGTTAGCTCGACCGAGATGATGGAGGACAGCTTACCGTAGTCGTAGCCAAGCCTAGCTGATCGGTCCATCGAATGCAACTAATCTAATCCGCCAGTACGGGAGTTGGACCTGTGACCACAGACACACAACTGGCTGATTGAGCCAACTCTAATGCTTGGTCCCCTGTCAGAGCCCAGGATGCACTGTAACGCTCGACTCTCATACAGTACCTGTTAATTGAAACCTTGATGGCTATTTTACATGCTAGTAAGGTACTCCTCATGTGTTAAGCTAAAACTATCCGCAGTTAATACCTTGCTGAAAACCATTTGTCATTTTCTTCTGCTTCTCGTTGGGTTCAACACTCTTATTTATCAAAAGAACTACGATTGATTCCCTATACTTGTGGGTCATCAGCTTTGTACTATGTTTGCTGGTTTCAGAAGCCTTCGCAAGGAAAGCGCTATGGAACTCACTCATCGATTGACCAATATTGTTGAAAGACTTCATCAACGAGGAGTAACTGACATCACCCATAGAGATGTGGTCAACAAGTTGCTGAGCGCTCTTGATCCAACCTTCGAACCTATAATAGCAGAAATCAAGCAAAGACCAGACTATGAAGAACTTCACTATGTAGAGGTCATGATGCTGTTGTCGATTCACGAAGAAAAGATGGAACTAGAAAATGCAGATCAAGAATCTTGTTTGGAAAGTGAAGGAGAAATTCTCTCACATTATGGCAGTTCACAAGAAGAAGAAGATGTTGAGAATCAACGCACTATAACAAGGGAACTGGAAATGCTCACAAAAAGGTTAAGTGATCTCAGAAGACAGAACTTGTGCCTCACGAATGATGACGATTTTGATTTGCCCGAATCATCAAGGAAGTTACCTCCGAAAGAAATGAAGTGCTTCAAGTGCAAACAATTCGGTCATCTCATAGCAGACTGTCCTAGCTGGGAAGGAAAACCTAGTAACAGATGGAAATATCTTCACTGCAGTGAATTCACTTGAATGGATCGTCATACTAAGCTCTCGAAGAAAAATGAATCTTCATCATCCTCTTCGACAAGACCAGTCACTGACGTGAAAGCAAGAGCAACCATCGAATCAAATATGAAGAGAATATCACGACTGAATAGGGCATGTGCTGATATGACCCTGGAATCTCAAGGTGAGGCTACCGAATCAGAATATGAAGATGAAGAGCTTCACGGAAGGCTAGGAAGAAGAAATGCTTTCATCGCTTATGAATCATCTGAGAATTCATTCGAGTTAGACACTGATGACAATGCTTTAAGTGACGATGAACCCATTGCATTCTGTCTCATGGCAAAAACATCAAAGGATCAGGTATCAGCAAAACACCATAAATGTATGAATGAATATTCTCCCGAATACATTTCCTATGCTAAACTGGTTAAGATTGCTAAATCTCAACAAGATGAACTTGAAATACTTGAGACAATCTTAGGAAAACCGAAGGATTACTGGTCGAAGAGATGGAGAAGAATCAAAAGTTGATCAACAAGCGTGATGCTTTTTCTTCAACTATTGATGATCTTTCCAACCGATATGATTCCCTTACAGTTGATGACGAGAGTTTGTCAGATGAACTCCTTAACAGGAATCAAGAACTCGAGTCACTGAAAGAGTCTAATAACGTGCTAGCGAAAGAAAATGCTTCTCTCTTTGCCGAGCAATCCAATTGGCTCCCTGATGATTTTGTGCCTCCTTGCTTACAATGCCTAGAACGTTGCAATGTTGATTCCAATGCTGAAACATCTAATGCTATCATTGAGAAAGTTGCAACCACTACGAATGATATTTCTAACCCCTCTCCCGAGGAATTTGTTGCCATATCTGATGAAAATTGTAGATTAAAGAACTTGTTTGAGACAGGAATGCTAAAGAGCCTCAAAGGGCATCAAACTCTCTGTGATGTACTCAAGAAGTCCATTCTGCACAAAAATCCTCAAAACGAAGGATTGGGTTTCGAAACAAAACTCAATGCTGATGGAACCTGTCAGATTCAGGGCTCCGCAGACCCAAGAAAAGGTTCGAACTCTGGGGCGTGTGCGAAGAACTCAACCTCTCCAGCCAATCGATTCGTCACCCCCACGGCCTAGCTCGATGAACAAACAAGAAGATGGATACGGCAGTTTACCCAGGTTCGGGCCACCTTGCGGTGTAAAACCCTAATCCTGCTTTGTGGTGGATTAGCCTCGCGAGGGGCTGAGGATGAACTAGTACAAGGGAAGAACAACCTCAGGAGGTCTATTCCAGTGTGGGTGTGAGCCGAAGGGATTCCACCGTTCTCCCCCGGACCAACCCCTTGCTATGGTGGTGGCTAACCTATATTTATAGTGGCCTTGGTCCTCTTCCCCCAAAACGTAGGCGGGAAGGGATCCCACGGTGGCCAATTCAAACGGGGACAAGTAGTACATCTTATCCTGACAAAAGGTGGTCTTCTCCTGCAAAGCTCCTGGTCGTGACACTGCGGTGGGCTCGGCGATGACATCCGTCTTGCTGTCCTGGCGGTCTTGGTCTTGTTGCACAGGAATGGAAACCTTTGCGCGATTCCTCGGGACCCCGCGCCTGCGCTTGCCTCCTTAGCACCAAAGAGGAAACATGCTGCTCTGCGCTCGCTGGCGCCCGCCTGGCCTTGGTCGTCATAGCTTGTCACCGCATCCTAATGAGGTTGAGCTCCTGCATAGAAATCTCTGCTCCTCAGGAGGCAGCCTGGGAAGGCCGCTCCTTCCAGAGGTCTTGATGTCGCCCGCCACGCGAGGCTTGGCCCCTTGCGAGGGTCTTGTCTTGTTGGTGTTGTAGATGGGCCGTACTAGGCCGTCGACGAAGCCACGCCGTGGGCTGCAGGCAGGCAAGTCTGGATACCCTGGTTCCCAGAACGTCGACAGTAGCCCCCTGGCCCAAGGTGTGCTCGGAGTTGGTTTCGAGGCAAAGCCAAAGGGCAAGGGCGAAGCGCCGCGGGCCCCAATCGCCTGCGGGCCCAGCCGACGCATGGTGCTTGATGGGATGTGGGCGTCTCCACTTCCTCATGTTGCCTCGGGAACTGACCGACTTGACAACTACCTGGTGCATGCAGAAAAACCATCATTACCTGGAATCGTGAGAGGCCGGCGGTTGGCCTCCCTCCAGCTATAAATGGGGGAGGGGGCCGAGCCCCCAGCCTATCTTCAACTTCACGCCGCTCGCTCCTGCTTTTTCCTCTTTGTCCCGCCGTCTTGCCGGAGGGTCTATGGCGCCAGTGAGGAGGTTTTACGCTGCGGAGAAGGGAAAAACCCCTCAGGTGGAACCTGAGCTGCTCCCGCCGAAGAAGAGGCCTGATTGCTCCCGTGCCGCCGCCGCGGTGCCCATGGAGACGTGGCCTTGGCACAAACGCGATCCGCCAGGCTTCCCGGTCCCCGTGTACGCTCGCTCACAGAGCCTCGCCCATGAGAGTGGCGGCAGGCGCCGCGTGGAACGGAGCCACAGAGGAGGACAAGTGGTGGCCATACAGCCACCCCACTCGCGGACCCATGCCGAGGGTACGACCCGCGAGTTTGTGGTGTGGGCGGCAATGCCGCCGCGCACATGGATCCAGCTCCCGCGGTCCCTCGAGAGGGAGATACCGCCGAGGGGGGCCGTCGAGTTGTGGCTGCAGCACGACGGGTGCTGCAGCCAGGCTTCAGAAGCGGAAATCAAGGTTGTTGACTCAGGCGACGTCTTCATGACTCAGGGATGGGGTGAGATCTCCCGTGCTTGCCGCTCGGAAGGAGGTCACGCCATCCACTTTGAGTACGACGGAGCTTCGACACTTTCCTTCAAGGTCTTCGGCGAGGACGGCCGACGCCTGAAGTGCTGCCCCAGGGGAGGCGAACAGGACGGCGGCCCCTCTTCGGGTCGACAAGGCGGCGAGGCCGCCAGCGGTGAACTTGCCCTTTGCCTTGTCCGCGACTCCTCCGACAGTAGCAGCGCCTCATCGGACTTGAGCGACAACGATAGCTATGAGCCGCCGTGTCGCCGCGCCCAGACCGCAGCGGCAGCATCATCCCGACATCGTCGGTGATGTCGCCAAGGTCGTGGCTCTTAGGTTTTTTTCCTTTTGCTTCATTTCTACACAAAACCATGATGGGCCTCGTGAGGGTATGTAAAAAAACTACGAGGCTCACACTTTAACGTTATCATTTCTGATTCGATGTCATGTTTGCGTCTCTGCCTTGGCATGGTTCCCCCTTTCATTCCTGCGATAGCTTAGTGCTCTACGCTGACAGGACCCAGTCCCCAGGCAAGCTTCAGCCGTCGCTGGTATGCCAGGTCGTGATGCCATGGTCAAGGCCAGGAGGTGAGCGGCCCGAGGTCCGATAAGAGTCCCTAAGGCGCGATGCTCAGGAGGCCCCCTTTTGCGCGCAAGCGGCTCCCGAAAGACTGAAAGGGAAACGTCCTTGCCCGAGCAAGATCGCTAGAGACAGAGCACTGATTGTAGGGTTCCTGCCATCATGCGAGTGCGGGTAACTTATCTTGGCGAGCCCGTGATGATTCTTTAGCGGCGAGGACGAGCTTCCTGCGTGACGTTAAGCTATGCCCTTCTCCCGATGGCGCCCTTGGGCAGGGCCCATGTCGTCCCCATCATTCTCGCTCGTCCGGGTGCTCTACGTCGACCTCGGGTCCCGACCCTCGAGCGAGGCTCAGCCACCATTGGTATGCCAGGTCGCAATGCCGTGGTCAAGGCTAGGAGGTGAGGGCACGAGAGCCAGTAGGAGCCCCTGAGCCGCGATGCTCAGGGCCCCCCTTTAATGTGCAAGCGACTTACGCGAGAAAAGAGTGGCTGGCCCTGAGGGGGTGCCCAGGAGGTGTTGCGTCTCGTGGGACGGGCGAAGCCGCTGGTGGTCCCTGCTCCGGTTGTTCCTGTGAGTTAGCCGAAAAAGGAAAACACAAGATGCAGCCGTGCTCACTATCCTGCCGATGATCTTTCCGCAAGAACACGAAGGCACTAAGGACACGGTGAGGTGACGTGCGCGGGGCCGGCCACGAGCCAGAGCTCAGTCTCTTAGGTTTATCAGCGCTGCAGGGACGGACCCGAGCACATGCGCCATGCCAGTAGCCCCCATTGCTGGATGAGCAAGAGGCAGGTTTAGCAACGCCGGAGGCCGCGAGGGGCAGCTCCAGAGATAATAAGACGGCGAGAGTAAGGTCGGCAACCATGGCAGCTCAAGCATGCATAACTGGTTCTGAGTACATGAATCAAAATGGTGCGACTACAGGGGCAGGCCCTAGCAGCTTGAGGATAATGCAGCCTGAGGGGCGCCCTCAACTGAACAAACCAAAAAGTCACCTGGTATCGTTGTTGTAGAGGCGTTGGAGAAGCTGAAGATGCGTGTTGCAGAAGTTGCTCCTCACGAGCCGGCCGACTCCTTAGTCCGGGGGGGCTCCTGACTAGAGTAGTTGGCGTGGCTTATCTTTGTATTTGCGGCCTTGGGCAGGTTCTTGTATCGCAGAGACGTGCTTCTCCTGAGACGAGTCCTCCGGGACCCCCAATCCGCGAAATCTCAGGAGGGGTCCTCGAGAGCTTAAGGCGTCCTAGTGTGCCTTCGCCTGGCGTCGAGCTTCGAGGGAGTGTGGGGGGTGCCCGGAGCTGAGTACCGTTGAGGCCCAAAGCCAGATGCCGGACATCGTGTGTGCTTGCAGGCTCGCCCGAGAGCGCCGTGCGAGGAGCCAAACGCCAAAGCTTTGGCAAGGTGTGCGCACAGGCGGATCCGCAGTGGTTATGTCCTTGGCCCCGAGGGGGCCCTGAGACTGCTCAGGCTAGCTCAGATGCGCACGCCACACCCAGCCCCCGCTCGCGGGGCGCTTGCGGAGAGAGCAGCAGGCAGAAGTCGTGCCTCCCAAACACAAATCGGAGAACAAGGAAACACCGTGAATCGAAAAATCCCCCCTTCTTTTTCTTTTAAATAAGTGCACAAAACTCCAAATTTCATTCCAAAGGCAGCAAAGTAGATTACAAAAGAGAGCAAAAAAGACGGCCATGTCCGGCGTCTACACTAGTCTTCTCACCAGCACGGAGCTTAGTGCTTCCACTCGGCATGGGCATAGTCATTTGGGGACAGTGTCGACTGCCAGCGCGGAGCATGGTGCTTCCACTTGGATGTGGGTGGGAGCCCCCGTGAGTCCCGAGGGCGATGCTCAGGAGACTCCGGGGCGTGTACAGCCCCACTCATTATTACGTGAGAGTGTCACGGGCGGCGATTTGAGGGGCACTCCTTGCTCCCGGGTGAGGACCCCGCCCTGGGCATGCCCCGACCACTGTTGGGGCGTCCGGAAACCAGGACAGGACCAAGGGGTAAGGGGCTACGCCGATAGTAGTTGGGCGGTCGCAGGCCGTCGACCAGGGGAATGGCTCGCCGGCGCCTTCCTCGGCGAAGGGCCCACTTCTGTATGGCATGCGCCACCGTCGCGGCGGCGCCCTGCGCCGCGTTGCGCGAGGGAAGCTCTAGCGCCGGGCTCCCCCCGCATCACCTCCTAGTACGCCCCGCCTGCCTGAGGCGGGGCCAGCGTCCGGAGGTGCGCAGCCGTGGCGTCCGAATTACCTGCGATCCAAGGTTAGCGCGACGTGTTCCAAAGATATTGGTTGTAACCGGTGGCCGTTGCTGTCGAAGGCGCTGACAGGGCGTTGAATCGGCTCGTAAGGGGTCCTTGCTCTACGTGGCCTTGGCGATCTTGACGTCCGGGCCAGCGAGGGGAACAATTACGGGCTCCTTCCTTGGTCGTACGATGAGCCCGCCAACGGTGGCATAGAGGCACCAGGGACCATCACCCTGGGGCCAGCCCCCAGTCCTTCCGCTCCGTTGTCCATCATCTTCGATGTCCTGCCTCACCAACCTGGGAGCGGCTCTTCGCCATCGCCGCGGTGGAGGCCGCCTACCCTGGCCACTCCCTGGGAGCGCGCCTCTTGGGTCAGGTGGGCGGCGCCGCGCGCCGGGTTACCTCCGCGGGGTCCACTAGGCTCCTCCCGAGGGGACGAGCAGACGCAGCAGCAGCGGCGGGCGCGGGTCCCCGGGGGTATCCGCGAAGCCGGCATGATGCGGAAAGTCATCGCGCCCTCGCAAGCAGCGTCGAGTAGCTCGTCGACGTAGGAGAGCAATGCATCGTGGCTGCCTTCCGCTAACCTGCATCGCAGCAATTCGCGTGCCACGAGGAGCGCGGCTCGTGTGTTCGCCTGCTCACGGCGAGCGTGCAAGGACGACGCCATAGCGTAGCCGAACGACCGCGCGGTGGCTCGGTTGCGACGTCGGACGGGAGGGGGCGAGAGCGGCCCACGCCTCCGGTGGTGGTTGACACCGGTATCCGCGCTGGCCGCGGGGAGCATGGGGTGACTATGAACTCCATGGCCGAGGACGCCGCCTGTGCAGTACGAGCTGCCCAATGCTCAGCGCAAGCCCGGGGAACCTCCGCCATGGGGGAATAGAAGAAGAGCTTCCACACGCCCCTACCCGGCGCGCCAAATGTCGGATTCAGGGCTCCACAGACTCAAGAAAAGGTTCGAACTCTGGGGAATGTGCGAAGAACTCAACCCCTCCAGCCAACCGATTCGTCACCCCCACGGCCTAGCTCGACGAACAAACAAGAAGATGGACACGACAGTTTACCCAGGTTCGGGCCACCTTGCGGTGTAAAAGCCTACTCCTGCTTTGTGGTGGATTAGCCTCGCGAGGGGCTGAGGATGAACTAGTACAAGGGAACAACAACCTCAGGAGGTCTGTTCCAGTGTGGGTGTGAGCCGAAGGGATCCAACCGTTCTCCCCCAGACCGACCCCTTGCTATGGTGGTGGCTAACCTATATTTATAGTGGCCTTGGTCCTCTTCCCCCAAAACGTAGGCAGGAAGGGATCCCACAGTGGACAATTTGAACGGGGACAAGTAGTACATCTTATCCTGACAAAAGGTGGTCTTCTCCCGCAAAGCACCTGGTCGTGACGCTGCGGTGGGCTCAGTGATGACATCTGTCATGCTGTCCTGGCGGTCTTGGTCTTGTTGCACGAGAATGGAAACCTTTGGGTGATTCCTCGGGACCCCGCGCTCGCGCTTGCCTCCTTAGCACCAAAGAGGAAACCTGCTACTCTGCGCCCGCTAGCGCCTGCCTGGCCTTGGTCGTCATGGCTTGCATCACCGCATCCTCATGAGGTTGAGCTCCTGCATAGAAATCTCCGCTCCTTAGGAAGCAGCCTGGGGAGGCCGCTCCCTCCGGAGGTCTTGATGTCACCCGCCTCGTGAGGCTTGGCCCCTCGCAATGGTCTTGTCTTGTTGGTGTTGTAGATGGACCGTACCAGGCCGTCGACGAAGCGACGCCGTGGGCCGTAGGCAAGCAAGTCTGGGTACCCTGGTCCCAGAACGCTGACAGAACCCACTGGACTCCCGAGTAATATCCACGAACAAGTTGGGTTCTTGCCAAAAGTAAAACTCTCGAACCTGGAACTTTATGTGGATATGACTCACCCATTCCTGTTGTTTCAGACGAGTTTGATGACCCAAACTACAAACTCTTCAAACAACAGAATGGTAAGATATTTGCTCGATATGTTGGAACTAACTGCAGGCCTAGTTCACCCAAGAAGCAAATCTGGGTGAAGAAGTGTATCATTCACCCCCCCTCTAGTCGATATACTCTTGGTCCTAACAATCACAACCAGCACGACGGCTGATACGTCTCCAACGTATCCATAATTTTTGATTGTTCCATGCTGTTATATTATCATTCTTGGATGTTTTACAATCATTTTATAGCAACTTTATATCATTTTTTGGGACAAATTTATATAATTTTTGACTGTTCCAGTGCTAGTTGTTGCTTTTTGCTTTTTTTTTACTTCGCAGAAAATCAATACCAAGCGGAGTCCATATGCAGCGAAACTTTTAGAGATTTTTTGTGGACCAGAAGACACCTGTCGGGCCGAAGAAGTACCAGAGGGGGGCTCCGAGGGGAGCACAACCCACCAGGGCGCGCCTGGGGGGCCAGGCGCGCCCTGGTGGGTTGTGCCCACCTCGGCCGCCTCCCGCACCGCCTCTTTGCTCTATTAATACCCTGGAAATCCAAAAACCATAGGGGAGTCGACGAAACACAATTCTAGCCGCCGCAAGTTCCAGAACCACGAGATCCAATCTAGACACCATCACTGAGGGGTTCATCATTCTCATTGGTGCCTCTCTGATGACGCGTGAGTAGTTCACTGTAGACCTATGGGTCCGTAGGCAGGAGCTAGATGGCTTCCTCTCTCTCTTTTGATTCTCAATACAATGGTCTCTTGGATATCTATTTGATGTAACTCTTTTTTTGCAGTTTGTTTGTTGGGATCTGATGAACTTTGAGTTTATGATCAGATCTATATTTTTTATCCATGAAAGTTATTTGAGTCTTCTCTTGATCTCTTATATGCATGATTACTTATAGCCTTGTATTTCTTCTTCGAGTATTTGGTTTAGTTAGGCTCACTAGATCGATTTTTCTTCCCATGGGAAGAGGTGCTTTGTGATGGGTTCGGTCGTGCGGTGTTCTTTCCCAGTGACAGAAGGGCGGCAAGACACGTATCGGTCATTGCCATTAAGGATAACAAGATGGGGTCTATTCCTACGTGAATAGATCTTGTCTACATCATGTTGTCGTTCTTATTGCATTACTCCATTTCTCCATGAACTTAATACACTAGATGCATGCTAGATAGCGGTCGATGTGTGGAGTAATAGTAGTAGATGCAGGCAGGAGTCGGTCTACTAATCTTGGACGTGATGCCTATATAATGATCATTGCCTGGATATCGTCATAATTATTTGAAGTTCTATCAATTGCCCAACAGTAATTTGTTTACCCACCGTGTGCTATTTTCCCGAGAGAAGCCACTAGTGAAACCTACGCCCCCGGGTCTATTTTCTCATCATATATCTTCAGATCTATATTGCTATTTGCCTTTTTATTTATTTGCATCTTTTATTTTCAGATCTATATTATCAAAAACCCAAAAATACCTCGCTGAGTTTTATTTGCCGTTATTCTATTTGCATCTACCAAATTATATCTTTACCAATCTTTTACCCGGGAGGGATTGACAACCCCTCTTACGCGTCGGGTTGCAAGTATTTGTTCCTTGTGTGCTGGTACCGTTTACATAGTGTTGCTTGGTTCTCCTATTGGTTCGATAACCTTGGTTTCATCACTGAGGGAAATACCTACCGTAGCTGTGCTGCATCATCCCTTCCTCTTCAGGGAAAAACTGACGCGGATACGAGCCATCAAGAAAGGATTTCTGGCGCCGTTGCCGGGGAGACATCATCAACATCTACTAGGTTCCTAATCACAAATCTCATCTCCTTGCTATTTACACTGTTTGCCATTTGCCTCTCGTTTTCATCTCCCCCACTTCACGAAAATTTGCCGTTTTATTCGCCTTCTTTCCGTTTGCCTTTTTCGTGCCAGATCTCTTGTTTGCTTGTGTTGCCATGTGTCTCTTATTTGCTTGCATCTTCGCTTGCTAAAAATCTATTGATATGGATCCTCATGCACTTGCTAATCTTTTTTAAAAGACCAAATTATGATGAACCAATTGCTAGTAAGTCGAGTGCGCTAGATTATCTTTATGAAGTTTTGCTTGAGATTCATGAATCTGAAAATTGTGATGAAGTGTTAAAAGAAGGAATTTATAAAGTGATTCATGATAGCTCCTTGGATGAAAAGCATGATTGCACTGATGTTATTATAATTCTATTAATGTCAATTGTGCTAATAATATGCAAAACCCCAAGCTTGGGGATGCTAATATTTCTATGTCCACTACTTATTGCAATGATCATGATTTGGGTGCTAATGATTCTTATGATCTTGATAGTTTATTTAAGCCTCATGATGAATATTTTTGCAATAATATTTAAAGTGGGTTCGGAAGAGTGTCAACTCTAGGTAAAAATAATCCCACATATTTGGAGGGTGTTCAATCTTGTGAAATTTTTAATAAAAGTGGGTTTGGAGAGGTCATGACTTAAGTTGATGTTAATCCCACCATTTTGGAAGATTATAAAACTTTTATGCATGTGGATCATGAAGAGAAAATTTTGTATGATAGCTATATTGTTGAATTTGATTATGATCCCACATGTAATTATTATGAGAGAGGAAAATATTGTGGTGGAAATTTTTATGTTACTAAATTACCTCTCGTTATGTTGAGATCATCAATGTTTTATTCTTCTACCTTGCATATGCTAGAAATTTCTTGTCTTGATAATTTGTTTGCTTATAAAATGCCTACGCATAGGAAGTATGTTAGACTTAGATGTGTTTTTCACATGTTGCATGATGCCCTCTTCGTGTTTCAATTATTATCTTTCATGTGAGCATCATCGAAATCTTATGCCTAGCTAGGGGCATAAAACGATAACGCTTGTTGGGAGGCAACCCAATGAATAAAATTTATTTTTGCCTTTATCTTTCTGTGCTTGAGTGTTTGCCCAATTATGCTACTGTTATGATTGTGTTTTTTATGTTTTATTTAGTGTTTGTGCCAAGTAAAGCCTTTGGGATCATGTTGGGTGATAATTGATTTGATCTTGTTGAAAAACAGAAACTTTGTGCGCCAGTAACATAATTATTTAAAATCGCTGAAGTGTGATAAAATTCTGATTCTTTTTACACAAGATTGATATATAAATTTCCCATGTTGTCCTAATTTTTCAGAATGTTTGGAGTTACGGAAGTATTCGAAGTTTTTAGATTGCTACAGACTGTTATGTTTTTGACAGATTCTATTAGATTTGCGTTTTGTGCTTATTTTGATGAATCTATGGTTTGTATTGGAGGGTATAAGCCATGGTAAAGGTGAAATACAGTAGATATAATGCAAAAACAAAATATGAATGGGTTTGCAACAATACTTAGAGTAGTGATTTGCTTTCTTATACTAACGGATCTCACGAAGGTTTTGTTAAGTTTTGCGTGATTGAAGTTTTCAAGTTTTGGGTGAGATCACGATGGATGAAGGAATAAGGAGTAAGAAGAGCCTAAGCTTGGGGATGCTACCGCACCCCAAGGTAATATTCAAAGATGAACAAGCAATTAAGCTTGGGGATGCCCCGAGTGGCATCCCCTCTTTCTTCTAACGACCATCGGTATTTTACTTGGAGCTATATTTTTATTCGTCACATATCAAGAGTTTTGCTTGGAGCGTCTTGTATGATATGAGTCTTTGCTTGTTTGCTTTTTAGTTTGTGTCAAGTATCCTTGCTGAACACACCTATTTGAGAGAGCCAAAATTATGCTATGATTTGTTAGAATTGCTCTTTATGCTTCACTTAATTTTTTTGAGCTATGGAATTGCTCTAGTGCTTCACTTATATCTTTTTGAGCACTTTGTGTTTTAATATTTTGGAAGAAATGCTCTCATGCTTCACTTAGATTTATTTCAGAGTTCATAAATTTTTGAAGAAATTCTCTCATGCTTCACTTATATTATTTTGAGAGATGAAAAATTTTATGCTCATGTTCTTCACTTAGATTTGTTTGAGATATCAAAAGCAACATATTAAACTAGTCCCAAAGTGATAGATATTCAAGAGGGATATAATAAAAACTTTCATGAAGATCACTGAAAAAGTAAACTTGATTCTTTGTAATAGTTTTGAGATATGATGATAGTGATATGTGAGTTATGTTGATGAGTAATTATGCTTTAGTAAGAATATTGGTGTTAAGGTTTGTGATTCCCTATGCAAGCACGAAAGTCAATAGTTATGCAATGAAATTACATCCTACTTATGGTGCATTATTCGGTGTTAGTTATGCTCAATGCTTGCTTATGAGATTTTTTGTTTCTTGGTTGGTTGCTTCTCAATCGTTTGCTAGCCTCCATTTGTACTAAGTAGGAATACTACTTGTGCATCCAAAAACCTTAAACCTAGTTTTGCCATATGAGTCCACCATACCTACCTATATGCAGTATTTCCGTGCCGTTCTAAGCAAATTTCAAAATACATTTTCTTTTTGTGTGCTCGTTGTCGGTTCTATATCTGGCGTATCTCGTAGTATGGGTCCTAAGCTAGGCGTCTTGGGGCAATGGTAACATGGACACGGGATTTTATCCAGGTTCGGGCCCTCTTGATGGAGGTAAATCCCTACGTCCTGCTTTTGATTGTATTCATATGGGGTGTAGTACAGAGTACATGTATCTACCACGAGATTGATCTAATGAATATAAGATGTTTTATTGACTAGCCTGGCCTCGTTTATATAACACACCGGAGGCCTAAGGTTTAGAGGAGTCCTTGTCTTGGGCGCCAAGTCTTGTGGAATCCTCCTTGTACCCGGCATGGGCTGTCCGAAGTGTCCCATGAGTAAACCGCCCTGGGGGTCCTCGGCCCGATACACCTGTTCGGGAGACGACGTGTTGAGTACCCCCTAGTCCAGGACACCGTCAGTAGCCCCCTGAACCGGTCTTCAAGTTGGGGACGCTCCTCGATTCTTCCGAACTGTTCTTCATCTTCGGTCGTCGGTCTTGAAAACTGGTTCAACAAATCTCCTCATCTTCGATCTTGAGGATCACCGAAGTGAATCCGAAGAGTTTATACGTCGGGTATCCGAGGAGCCCCTTTAAGTTAACGGCCTTAATCAATGCCTTATTATTATTTTTTACGCCACACCTCGGGTTTGAAGTTGTTCCCGTGCAGCTATGTCCTCTTGTATCCGAGCTCCAACACCGGACTGCATTCGGGATATCTTTTGCAGCCGAGCACCAACGCCGGACTATATTCGAGCTCCAACGCCGGACTATATCTGAGCTCCAACGCCGGACTATATCCGAGGTGTCATAGATCACCTTGGCTTGAAAAAGTTTGAAGGAGGTTATCCGAGTTTAACGCTGAAAAGTTCTCTATGGAACGAGCCATTCGAGTCCGGGCTTTATGTCGGACCATTTCCGAGCTCCAACGATGGTCAGCGTCCGAGGTGTCGTAAACTACCTCGGTCTTTTAAAAGATTGAACGAATTCGGCCGAGCTTAATGCTGGAAATGCCCTCTATGGAACCAGCCACTGGCGCCCGAGCTTTATGCCGGACCGCTTCCGAGGTGGTGCACCACCCCGACCGCGGGCTGATTTTTGTGAATATTTTTTATTGGTGCAATTTATTCTCTGCCGAGATATATAGCCAGTATATGTATATCCAGTAGCCCTCAAGGTGTGTGTCGGCCAAAAATCCGAGATGCACATTAGAGGAGACAGTGATCGGCGGACGAGCCCTTGAGAGAGGGTTTTGAGAAGTCGCCGTAATATATTAGCTTGATGCCGGATAGGTCCCAGTTGGTGCCTATTGTTGTCCGAAGACGCGTTTGCCCGTAGTTCAGCCAAGCCGAACACTAAGCCCTTTTAATTTTCTGCATTGAATAGGCAATGCAGTAGCCCCCGAGACACTGGTCGGGTGGCAACACCAGATCAGGGGATCGATGTGCCCCTTTAATATTTATAAATAATGAGCGCGAAGCCCAGTAGCCCCCGAGCCTTAATGTGGGCATGGGTGGACGAATTAAGGATCGAAATCCGTTTGACAGAAAATTTTGTTGTGTTTAACACAAACTTCTCGGAAAGAGAATAAAGATCTCTTAAAGGAGCTTAGAGCTGGTCGAAATCCGAGCTCGCCAAGGTAGGCCCCAAGGGGTTTAAAATATGGGTTGCAGTAAATGGATTTTACTCACAATTTTATGTGTAATGATTCTATATATCCAAGTATTTTACATCATTAATGCTCGGATCTGCATTGTACAAAACTTTGTTGACCGACCATTGGCTTCAACCTCCTCGGCCAGTAGCTGGGGAGTGTTTGTCCTACTTTATAAAGCCTTTATGAGGGCAAAGATTTACGACAGACAAGGCAATCCGGCCATACGATTTTACAAACAAAGGTACACGGAGAGATATGCTATATTGCTATTAAATGTAAAAAATATCTTCCAAAGAAAATAGTCCCGCTATCGGTTCCTTTCTTTGGGTTGTCATGCTGATCATGATCATGAAACCTCACCTCCAATCAATGTGGGAGGAAAATATTGAGGATTTAGTTCGGGGAAAGTTCCCGAACTCTATGGTATTAATGAACCAAACATTTTACTTCCGTCGTTGCCGACCAATTATATCCTATAAGATCGCTAGCTTTCGGCTTCACCCAGTCTGAGGTACTAACTCGGACGACCCGGTAGTAACAATCACAGAGGTGCTCCCTTTACCGCCTAGCCAAGCAATCGGGAACGTAGGGGTAAGCACATGAGCCAGGCAACCCAGCTTGGCCGAAATCTTAAGTCAAATTGATGCATATTTACGGTTTTATAATGATGATTGCGGAAGGCAGCCTTCGTATATTAAATACAAATGCCGATGATATGTTTATTTTGACTTCGTTGCGACCGTTTATCAGTTGAAAGTGGCCCATTGTTGGCTTCCGCCCCCTTGTAGATGCTATGCAGGGTGTTTTCGCAATAACAAGACAACCCTTAGCCGATGTCTCGGTGCCCGAAGGCGGTTATGTAAGCGGAAACGAGGCAATCAGATATGCGGGCTTTATAACTTTCACTTAGTCATAGGAGTTTAAAGTTGGGAGGCCAGTTACTAGCCCCCGGTAAGTGTTCAGCGACAGTCGAGGTCAAGCCGTAAACACTTCGGCCAATGTTATGAACGGATCGTCATTTAACACGGGGTGACCTCTATCGATCTTATATTTTAATATAGTCATCGGATCACTGACCAGGTTGCGCTTATTGTGATAGTCAGTTTTTGGCTTTCTCCACTGAGGTGCTTTAACCATGCTAGTTGGAAGCACAATCGCAGTGGTTCTCCCTTGGCACACCTAGCCGAACAAAGCGGAACGTAAGAGGCAAGCACCGGAGCCGGGCAACCCAACTATTGATCGAAGACATAATTCGAAACCGATGCATATATAGCAATATCCGAGAATGTTTTTGCCGAACTTCTAAAGGTGTCCGGCGTTGCACTGCGAGACTTATGCTGGAAACACACAAATAGTTTAAAAGTGCCATAGGCTTGGAAAACCAAAAAACTTCAGTAAAAACTTGACGTCCGAACTAGATCAAGTGTTCGGTGCCAATCCGAAAATTGGTCTTAGAGAAAAACAATTGTGCTTTTGTCGTGCTTTAACATGACACATCCTATCTCAAGACTTAAAGCGGGTCAGCCTACGGCTTCAACCTCCTATCCCGAAGGCGGAGTACTTCTCGTTAGGCCAGTTTAGCAAACTAAACTCTAGCGGCTTTGTGAGAGAAATTAGGCTCCCCGGCTATTGACCACACACTCACGTCGAAAAAAGGAGTGATGGAAAAAGACTTTGCAACGACTAAGAAGAAGAACACTTATTATAAAACAGCTCACATAAATTTAAGAGCCCCCAAGTGACTTGGGTAAAAGAATTTTATGATTGTATGTACCGAAGTACTTATATCATATATGTGTTCACCCGAACTTTAAACGCGTCTTAACCGACCATCGGCTTCTCCCTCTTCAGTCAAGGGACGAAAAGTGTTATGTACTCCACCTGTCGAGAATATCGACGGTGTTTCCGATAACCAGGTAATCAGGCCATAAGGCTGTAACAGACAAAGCGCGCTCAGGGAACTTATGCTATATTACTGACGAAGTGTAAGAAGCATCTTCGAAGATAATAGTACCCCCACCGATACCTTTCTTCGGTTGCTCATTGTTACTATGAGACTTGTGCAATAGATTTTTTGTACTCATGAGTTCCGTTGTGTGCCGACCATGATTGAAAACAATAAGAGCGCTAGCTTTCGGCTTCACCCAGTCTGAGGTCCGAGATCGGATGACCCGATCGTGACAATCGCAGAGGTGCTCCCTTTACTCCCTAGCCGAACAATCGGGAACATAGGGGTAAACACAGGAGCAAGGCAACCCATCTTGCGGAACAATTAAGTCAACATGGTGCATATTGTGGCGTAATACACGAACAAGGAACGAAATCATACAAGTATAATCATATGCAAGACGAAAGGCTTCATAAAGGAAGCCCCAAGTAAACGGGGTATTTGAATTTGTGTGTCACAAACAAAGTTTTGACAAGGAAGTTTTTCATAAACAACTTTTTGCCAAAAAAGTATAATGCTTGGTCGAACCGAACAAAATTTAAAACTGAAAGTTTTTGAGCATGAAAGCGCTTAGCTGGTTAATGTGTTCGGCATTGATGACGCGGTCCGAGCTTGATGTGGGACAAGGTTCCATTCCCAAGCCGATCCCGAGGTGGCGGAGCGAAGAGCTCGGCACTCCGAAGTGATGACATAGCACAGCCAATGCAGGCCGGCAGAGTGACGCCGAAGTCCCCGCCGTGGGTTAATGAAGTGTTGACGAAGCCCCCCGTCCAGCCGAGGTGACAACACTGCCCTACCCGGATCATTTACCTGTGCACAAAAAAAGTGCAAACTGGAGATAATAGTAATAATAATAAAAAATTGTTGCATAATAAATAATTTATGCAAAGTGAGTAATAAAGGAAATATGGCCTGTGCGCCGAACACTCGATGAGGTAGAGCTCTCTCGGTGATGCCGAAGTCCCCGAGGCAACCGAACATGTCGGTATGGCAACACGACCAACAAGGTGATCACGCGAGCCGATTTACGCCGATTGGGACGATGGTGTCGGCTTGCCAAGAGACCACGTGACACAGTCGAAGTCCATTACCTGCACATGTAAAATAGTGCAGGCCAACAATATAATATGAATATATAAAAATCATCGCGTAATTAATTTACGCAAAATAATTTATTTAAAGATATGTGGCCTAGCGCCGAAGTCAATGTCCATCCAGGGCGTCGGCGTGATGCGTTAAAGGCGTGGCAAAGCCTGAATTCACAGGTCAGTCCGAATTCGCCGAACTATGTATGGAAACTGACTGAACCACCACGCGACCATCGTTAATGCGGCCACCATTTGAGAGACCTGTGTACAGATGATGGAACAAACCAGAGTAATAATTCCTTGGAAAAAATAAACCCAAACAAGCAAAAATTGCTAGGATTACTAACACCTGGTTTATTTGTTGTAGCAGTCCGAAGAAAAGTGACTCCCAAAATTGGGACTCTATCCACATACCCATTGCCTGATGGGCGGTGAAGTGACGGCATGGCGATGCCGGTAAAGGTTGGCTCGCGGAGGCAAAGCCCCCGGTCCAGCTAACGTGACGAAGCTGGTCGGTTGACGACGCCGAAGTCTCCGGAGTAGGTTGATGGCGAAGCCCTCGGTCTAGACGAGGAGACGAAGCAGGTCGGTAAGGAGATGTTGCAGCTGTCATGTCAGCCGAGGTGTTGAAGTAGTTCGGCGTGATGGACATCGGCTCGATGAAGCAACGGTGCGGCCATGCCGATGCAGGTCATAATTCGTGACGTGGTCAACGCTGGCTTGATGAAGGTACCGTGCGGCGATGTCGGTGTGCCCGCTTCGTGTAATCTGTGGCGCGGCGATGTTGGTGATGATCTATCCTTCACGATGTCGAACTCTTGTTTGGCTTGCCGAGATGATGATCCGAAGAAGTTGAGCTCGGCTCAACAAAGCGACGACGTGTCTAGCGCAGGTCGGCAGCTGTAGAGCAACGTTGTCGGGCTGGTTTGACACCGGCACGATGGCGAAGATCATATTGGAAAAGACTTTAAAATTAGTGGGATGTGTTTGGGAACAAAACAAAATACCCCATACAAAACTTCCTTCAAAAAGGATGTCCGAAATCCCGTTCATAAAAAAGATGAACTCGGGTCGGATTCGTTCTCGCGCAGAAAACAGATCTGAAAAGTGATGCACTAATCGAAAGGTTCCCGGAGTTTGGACGGTCGGATCGAGCTGAAATTTTGAGGGGTGGTAGATATAGGAATTCCGCAGCCGATCGATGGTTGGATCTTCCAAAGGACTTCCGAGCTAGATGCTGGACACCACGCTCCAAACTCGTCCAGATTCCCGTCCAAATTTGACGGGGATCCGG
The DNA here is from genome assembly GCF_018294505.1 of Triticum aestivum. Taxonomy (NCBI): domain Eukaryota; kingdom Viridiplantae; phylum Streptophyta; class Magnoliopsida; order Poales; family Poaceae; genus Triticum; species Triticum aestivum. The sequence goes on along the minus strand of NC_057802.1, from coordinate 409,054,212 downwards.
TACATCATAGACCGGCAGAGATTGCTCCATCGGAACGCGATGAGATTTCACAGTGTTGTTGTAGACTCAATTCCGCACAATTCCACCGAAGGAATCATCAAAGTGATGCTCGAGGAGGTTGTGGTAGCGGATACAAGTTCGCTATTCGGAAAAACAGCACGGTCGCCTGAGGGCTATGTTGACGCCGAGCCCCCGAGCTCCATGGATGATTCCTCCATGATCTTGATAGAGATGGGAGTTGATGTTGATGAAGGCCCTCGTCCAAACATGATTACTGGAGGTAGGACACAGTCCTCGGTTAAGCCAAGGTGACCAGTCGAGCCGGCGACAAAAGATGCCGACATCGACCATAAAGCTCGGCTCCGATGCGTAGATTGCGCCGGAGACGATCCGAATTCCCATCGCACCATGGCGACCGCCAACAGGCTCTTAATGAAAGCACCAATGTCGGTTCTATATCCAGCGTATCTCGTAGTAGGGGTCCTAAGCTAGGCGTCTTGGGGCAATGGTAACATGGACACGGGATTTTACCCAGGTTAGGGCCCTCTTGATGGAGGTAAATCCCTACGTCCTGCTTTTGATTGTATTCATATGGGGTGTAGTACAGAGTACATGTATCTACCACAAGATTGATCTAATGAATATAAGATGTTTTATTGACTAGCCTGGCCTCGGTTTATATAACACACCGGAGGCCTAGGGTTTAGAGGAGTCCTTGTCTTGGGTGCCAAGTCTTGTGGAATCCTCTTTGTACGTGGCATGGGCTCTCCGAAGTGTCCCATGAGTAAACCGTCATGGGGGTTCTCGGCCCGATACACCTGTTCGGGAGACGACGTGTAGAGTACCCCCTAGTCGAGGACACCGTCACTCGTACCGCTCATGAAGCAGCAGGGGGTAGCCAATATTTTCCATGCTAGATGTGTTATTCTCAAGATGAGTGTTTATTCACTTGTCATTGCACGAGAGTATGACAAAGGTTTTAGGGATGCCCAACCCCGAAATGAAAAATGAATTTACTTTATGCTGTCAAATAATAAATTCCTTAGAAAGTGTTGGTATGGACGGTACCCGTGGATACGGCTAGCCGTGGGATGTGAAAGTATGGTGGAAAAAGGAATGAACTTTATTTTCTGTTTGGGAACCGCCTATGATATATCTAGCATGGAAAGTGTTGGGAATTACTCGGTCATTCTCGTTGACGGGAAAAGTATGCCTCCTAAAATGTTTTATCTCTAATTTTTCGCTTTGAGCTCTAGCACCTCTACAAATCCCTACTTCTCTCTGTGAAGGGCCTTTCTATTTACTTTATGAAATTTTTATTTTTTATTTGAGTCTCCATCTTCTCATATAAAGCACCAACTAAGGGGCACTATGATCGTACTTGAGCATTGGATGTAGCTAATATGCGAGTGTGTTTCATGAATGGATCAATGATTGAGCATGGTGGGCTAGGGATAACTTGCTTTAGTGGGTATATTTTGAAAGACATGGTTGCTTGTTGATATGCTTGAGTATTGAAATCTTCATGTCAAAACTAGACTATTGCTTTGAACCTTATAAAAGTCCATATGTCCCAGCTACAAAAGAAAAGAATGTGATGAACATGATAAGCATCATTCCACATAAAAAAAATTGTTTTTATCCTTTACCTACTCGAGGACGAGCAGGAATTAAGCTTGGGGATGCCAACGTATCTATAATTTTTTATTATCCCATGCTATTATATTGTCATTCTTGGATGTTTTACAATCATTTTATAGCAACTTTATATCATTTTTTGGGACTAACCTATTGACATAGTGCCCAGTGCCAGTTGCTGTTTATTGCTTGTTTTTTACATCACAGAAAATCAATACCAAACGGAGTCCAAACGCAACGAAACTTTTTGGAGATTTTTTCTGGACCAGAAGACACCTGTTGGGCCAAAGAAGTACTAGAGGAGGGCTCCGAGGGGAGCACAACCCACCAGGGTGCGCCTGGGGGCCCAGGGGCGCCCAGGTGGGTTGCGCCCACCTTGGCCGCCTCCCGCACCGGCTCTTTGCTCTATAAATACCCTGGAAATCCAAAAACCCTAGGGGATTCGACGAAACTCAATTCCAGCCGCCGCAACTTCAAGAACCACGATATCCAATCTAGACACCATCACTGAGGGGTTCATCATCCTCATTGGTGCCTCTCCGATGATGCGTGAGTAGTTCATTGTAGACCTACGGGTACGTAGGCAGTAGCTAGATGCCTTCCTCTCTCTCTTTTGATTCTCAATACAATGGTCTCTTGGAGATCTACTTGATGTAACTCTTTTTTTGCGGTGTGTTTGTTGGGATCCGATGGACTTTGAGTTTATGATCAGATCTATATATTCTATCCATGAAAGTTATTTGTGTCTTCTCTTGATCTCTTATATGCATGATTACTTATAGCCTCGTATTTCTTCTTCGAATCTTTGGTTTAGTTAGGCCGACTAGATCAATTTTTCTTGCCATGGGAAGAGGTGCTTTGTGATGGGTTCGATCTTACGGTGCCCAATCCCAGTGACAGAAGGGGAAATGACACGTATGTATCGTTGCTGTTAAGGATAACAAGATGGGGTCTATTCCTACATGAATAGATCTTGTCTAAATCATGTCATCGTTCTTATTGCATTACTCCGTTTCTCCATGAACTTAATACACTTGATGCATGCTGGATAGCGGTCGATGTGTGGAGTAATAGTAGTACATGCAGGCAGGAGTCGGTCTACTAATCTTGGATGTGATGCCTATATAATGATCATTGCCTGGATATCATCATAATTATTTGAAGTTCTATCAATTGCCCAACATTAATTTGTTTACCCACCGTGTGCCATTTTCTCGAGAGAAGCCACTAGTGAAACATACAGCCCCCGGGTCTATTTTCTGATCATATATCTTCAGATCTATATTGCTATTTGCCATTTGTTTATTTGCATATTTTATTTTCAGATCTATATTATCAAAAACCCAAAAATACCTCGCTGAATTTTATTTGCCGTTATTATATTTGCATCTACCAAATTATATCTTTACCAATCTTTTACCTAGGAGGGATTGACAACCCCTCTTACGCGTCGGGTTGCAAATATTTGTTCTTTGTGTGCAGGTACCGTTTACATAATGTTGCTTAGTAATCCTACTAGTTCAATAACCTTGGTTTCATCACTGAGGGAAATACCTGCCGTAGCTATGCTGCATCATCCCTTCCTCTACGGAAAAAAACTGAAGTGGACACGAGCCATCAACGGCGTGCTGGTGATGGTGGTGGTGGAGCTAGTTCAGCAAGGCTTTGCCAAGCGCTACTAGAACGAGGACGGAGGAACTACGGAGTAACGGTAGTGAGAGGGGCGCCAAGGGCTTGGTGTGTGCTATTGGGGCGCCCCCTCCCCTCTATATATAGGTGGAGGGGCGTGGGAAACAGCCCTCAAAGCCCTAGGGCACAGCAAAGGGGGAGAGGACGTGCACTCCAAGTCCAATCCTATTCCTACTAGGACCCCCCCTTTTTTTCCTTCCCTAGCCACATGGGCTTTTGAGGACTTGGTGCGCCTAGCCCAATAAGGCCAGGGCACCTCCCCTCATCCCACGCCAGCCCTTGGGTCATGGTGTACCCACTTGTGGACCCCTCTGGAATCCTCAGGAACCTTCTAGAAGCTTCAGGGTACAATACCAAAAAACTGCATCTTTTTCCGAAACCCAAAATATGACTTCCCATATATAAATCTTTACCTCTTGACCATTCCGAGACTCCCCGTGACGTCCGGGATCTCATCCGGGACTACTCTAGCATCAACGAACGTTAAGCGTGCGACCCCGCGGGTTCGGGAATCATGTAGTCATGACCGAGACACCTCTCCGGTCAATAACCAATAGCGGGACCTGGATGCCCATATTGATTCCAACATATTCCACGAAGACCTTCTATCAGTTGAACCACGATGTCAAGGATTCGGTTAATCCCGTATGCAATTCCCTTTGTCCGGCAATATGTTACTTGCCCAAGATTCGCGTCGGTATCTCCATACCTAGTTCAATCTCGTTACAGGCAAGTCGCTTTACTCATTCTGTAATACAAGATCATGTGACTAACTCATTAGTCACATTGCTTGCAAGCTCTTTAAGATGTTGTATTATCGAGAGGACCCAAAGATATCTCTCCGTCATACGAAGTGACAAATCCCAGTCTTGATCCATGCCAACCCAACATATACCTTCGGAGATACCTGTAGAGCACCTTTATGATCACCCAGTTACGAAGTGATGCTTGGATACACACTAATTATTCCTCCGGTGTTAGGGAGTTACACGATCTCATGGTTTAAGGAACAAATTCTTCATGAACAAGGAAATATGATAATAACCTATTTATTATTGCCTCTAGGGCATATTTCCAACACCTTGGCCTTGCGTGACCGAGGTATCAACCTCGGCACTAGTAACCGGGACCTCGGCCCCCGTTGTGTTAACGGGAGGGGCCAGGTCGGATGATATGCTTCTCATAACCCCTCAAGGGCTGGAGGGATTTTGGCGGGCTCGGGCGACCCGCTGTCCGTTGGTGGAAGCCCGTCCGAGGTGTTACCGCTGAGGCGCACTCTTGGCGGGTTGAAAGATTGCCTTTGTGAGATTCATTTAATTAGTAAGTGGGCTGGCAAAATTCAAAGCTAGTTACAATGATGTACCTTCGGGGTGCCGGTTTTCCTTCCCCTGCTCGAAGAGGTCCCCATCCGACTTGTCGGAGAAGTTTCCCTTCTCTGGCAGGACGGGCTTGCTGGCAGGGGTGGTGGACGCCTTGCATGGCCTCTTCAGGCCTTTCGGCCGCATCTCCTCCTCGGCGTCCTCGGACGCCACTCTCTTCCCCTTGAAGGAGGGGTCTCCTTCCCCCTTGTCCTCCTCCATTTCGTCTTCTTGGGTGGAAGAGGTGTGGCTCTCCTTGGATCGGGTAGCCGAGGTCTCCCGAGCTCGGAGGCCTGCCCTGCCCCTTGGAGGTTTTGACTCCTTGGTGATCACCACATGCGGCTCCACTACTAAGAGGGCCATCAGTAAGGGAGTCCTCTACCCCTCGAGCAGTGGCGCCGAGCACATCATTTGTTGTGCCTTGGAGATCCACTTCTGCGAGTGTAGAATCACCTGATTACCCGAAGTCTTTGCTAGATCAAAGGAATACAGAAGATAAAGCCGTATAATTAACTTACCTTGGGAGCTTCGTGGCCGGCCTCGAAACCGAGGTCACTCCCCTCAGCAGGGAAGTCATTCTGGGGCGGCTTGAACATTTATGTCCACATCCCAGCCAAGGTGGGGCAAAAGAAGTGGTGAATGGGCACCACGTCCTCGGGCTTGTATGCCCACATTGGGGTAGCCCGAGCTTGGAGTGGCAGGATGCGTCGGTGGAATATGACGTTCACCACATCAACCAATTGGAGGTTTTTGTTGCTTGTCCAAAACTCGATCTTTTGGAGCGGCGCCTTCACATCTGCGGGATTGCCCCAGTCCATGCCCTTCTACTTCCAAGACACCAGCTTCTTTGGAGGCCTGGCCGAGAACGCCAGGACGACGGCCTGGCCAGCGGCGAGCGGCTTGGTGAAGTAAAACCACTCGTGCTGCCACTCCTTGATTGTTTCCATGAAGGTGCCCTTGAACCAGTCGGCTTTCTAGTTCTTTCTTATCATTGCGCCTCCGCACTCCACTAGCTCTGAGCCGCTGGACTTCAGCTTGACGCCAAAAATCTTCAGCCACAAGCCGAAATGTGGCTGGATGCGGAGGAAGGCCTCGTACACTGTGATGAAGGAGGCGAGGTGAAGGATAGAATTTGGGGCTAGATGATGGAAATCTAGCCCATAGAAGAACATGATCCCGTGCACAAATGGGTGCAGCGTAAACCCTAGACCTCTGACGAGGTGGGGGACGAAGAGAACCCTCTCCTCGGGACAGGGAGTGGGTACTTCCTGGTTGGTAACCCACAAGTATAGGGGATCGCAACAGTTTTCGAGGGTAGAGTATTCAACCCAAATTTATTGATTCGACACAAGGGGAGCCAAAGAATATTCTCAAGTATTAGCAGTTGAGTTGTCAATTCAACCACACCTGGATAACTTAATATCTGCAGCAAAGTATTTAGTAGTATGATAGTAACGGTAACAGTAGCAAAAGTAATATTTTTTTGGTTTTGTAGTGATTGTAACAGTAGCAACGGTAAAGTAAATAAGCGAAGAACAATATGTGAAAAGCTCGTAGGCATTGGATCGGTGATGGAGAATTATGCCGGATGCGGTTCATCATGTAACAGTCATAACATAGGGTGACACAGAACTAGCTCCAATTCATCAATGTAATGTAGGCATGTATTCCGAATATAGTCATACGTGCTTATGGAAAAGAACTTGCATGACATATTTTGTCCTACCCTCCCGTGGCAGCGGGGTCCTAGCGGAAACTAAGGGATATTAAGGCCTCATTTTAATAGAGTACCGGACCAAAGAATTAACACATAGTGAATACATGAACTCCTCAAACTACGGTCATCACTGGGAGTGGTCTCGATTATTGTCACTTCGGGGTTGCCGGATCATAACACATAGTAGGTGACTATAGACTTGAAAGATAGGATCAAGAACTCACATATATTCATGAAAACATAATAGGTTCAGATCTGAAATCATGGCACTCGGGCCCTAGTGACAAGCATTAAGCATAACAAAGTCATAGCAACATCAATCTCAGAACATAGTGGATACTAGGGATCAAACCCTAACAAAACTAACTCGATTACATGATAAATCTCATCCAACCCATCACCGTCTAGCAAGCCTACGATGGAATTACTCACGCACGGCGGTGAGCATCATGAAATTGGTGATGGAGGATGGTTGATGATGACGACGGCGACGGATTCTGTCGTGGAATTGTCACGGCAGATGTCCTAGGGTGAGGACTTAGTCGTGAGGCCAGCGCATCTATGTAGTAGCTTGAGAGGGGTTGATTGGGATGAGAGACGCAGGGCGGATCAACGCACAAGACAAGGGTTTAGACAGCTTCGGGCCCCGGGAAACATCATCCGGTAACAACCCTACGTGCTATTTGAGGCTAGGTCTCATTATGATCACGGGAGAGTCGCCGGGAACCGGCTCTCGGTGTCTAGCCCTAGAGATTGTTTCTTGTTGCCTCTCTCCTTTGGGGTGCCCTGCCCCTCCTTATATAAGTTAGAGGGGCGGGTTACATGTGGAGTCCTAGTAGGACTAGGACTAATCTATCTTCTCTTACAAGTTAATTACAAGTACGGGTCTTGCTTCCTCGTAAAGGAAATATTCCTCATGCCTTCCGTCTTAAGCCGGCCGACAATAAGATGAGCCGTCCTTCTGGGCCTTGGGCCTAGTCTTCTATCTGACCCGCCGTCGGGGTCATCCGTGAGTCGTCAGGCTCGTGAGTCGTCTGACAGTGAGCCGCCAGACCCGTGAGTTGCCAGTCCTCCGGCGGGTCACGGTGAAGCGCCAAGTCCGGCCGGGTCATACTTCCGGCCGGGTCATACCGCGGGGTATATCCCCGACATTAGCCCCCAGTTTAATTTGGATTTATCCATGTTAAACTAATAAACACAAGAACAAATTGGATAGGTTGTGTTTCGGGTTAAATATTCTTTGTAAGCCGGCACTTGATCATCCTTAAGTCCTTGTCATCTTCCTTCTTGATATGTATCCATAATCTCATAGCAAATCTCTTTAGCAGATATGTTCAAATTTTGCCAATGCAAAAAATCCAGAAACTTCCTTTGAAAAATCCGGGTCAACAGGCCAGCTTCAGAGTCAATTTGCTGACATTGGTCTCTTGTTGAGAAATATTGTAAGAGATAATCCACTTGAGTGGGCTTTCAATGCTCTGACTTGACAAAAATATTCGTCTTCAAATATTCAACTTATATTCATCCAGCTTAAAGATATAAAACTTGCCGGTTTATGAGTACCAAAATTGCCGGGTTATAAATAGATGATGCCAAGTCATAATTGTCGCCGACGCCGGTTTATGATTTTTGCAGACACCAGGTCAATCTGATTTACTCAAAACTGAGAATTTGAAGATATTTCTCCCTTATATCCATATTACCTGTAGCCCCCAAGGGCCGCTTTAATCAGCATGAATAAGCCGGGACTTATCACCATGGCTTTAAAGAAAATCCAGTTGTGTAGCCCCCATGAGTCGGCTATAGTCATAGTAGTGTAGCCGGGTCATCCTAGAATTGTCTTGAATTGTTGCCAGGAGCAATTGGTAGCCCCCAAGGGCCGGCTCATTACGATGTGATGATTCAGGTCTTCAATGAAGTGAGCAAAAAATGACTTTGCATTAGCCCCCAAGTGCCATGGTGCATGCTAGCAGTGACATGGGACTTGCATATTTGATGTAATCTCAACTTGAATAATGTAGCCCCCAAGTGCCGGGTTGTAAGCCTGCAGCGACTCGGGACTATTCCTATCATTGTAGAATAAATCATATCCATTGATAAAATAATAGCCATTGCGCTGAAGCGACTTTGAAAACCTCAATCATAATATTAGTTTCTGATAACCATAATAAAAATCCAGCCATGTTGGCTATTAAAGATTTTACTAACCCGGTTTGAAAACCTTAATCATTCAAATCATAATGAAAATCCAGCCAAGTTTGGCTATTTAAAGATTTCAAATACCTTATCTGTTGACAAGTAAATCCGGAGTTTAAATACCCGGCGGCTCTTGGCCGATGGCGATTTATTACGCCTACATTGTAAGCCAGAAATTTTATAACCCGGCTATTTATAGCCTTTTGAGAAAATCAAGAATTGATAACCCTTTTGAGACACCAATGTCAATCTTTCGATGATGGGCTTGGACTTAAACATTTATATAAGTCATAGTTCTGCAAATCCTGCACAGAGTTCAAACAACATACGCCCTGGCGACTTAATGTCAAAAGCCAGGGCGGGTAACTACCCAAATGTAGTCTTATCCTGCACACAAGTAGATCACAAGAAACCTCGGCGGTTTACCGCAGGGCGGGTCATAATATCTTATATATGACCACGGATGTGTAAAAAAGGAGTCACAGATAAGCCTGTTATGAATCATAACTTTGAAACATAACAATAATATCATACTTGTGATATTGAATTTGCATTTGTCGGTTTATATGACCTGCACAATAAGGGTGATAACCTAATCTTTGATACGCGCATGATTCCAATGGCGCAATTCAAAACATACCGGCGGCTTAAAGTCCATAGCCAGGGCTAGTTTAAACATAATTATGTATAAACAATATCATACCTGTGATATTGAACTGTACTGCCGGCTTATGATACCTGTGCAGTAAGTGTGATAACCCAATCCTTAGAAGCCAATGCTTCCACATAGATGATGATTGTCATAAGCCGGCGACTTATCATCGAAAATCAAGCCGGGTTTAAATAGAAACCACTCATATACACTTTAGATGTGTTCAAAGGAGCTTCAAATAAAATCCCAAAAATTATTTGCAAAAAGAAACTTCAAAAAATCTTGAGGCTTTTGATTCGAATACGATCAGAAAACCGTCCCAAAGGGGTTAAGCTAAGATTCGAATACAATCATATAGCCCCCAGTGGCTTTGGCGTTGCCGATCAAGAGGGTACCGACAACTATGTTCTCTTTGGTTCGAATACGACCTATGTTTGAACAAGAAGCCCCCAAATGACCTTGAGAGTTGTTTAACGACGCTGATTCGAATACGATCCACGTCGGTTCCCAAAGGGGGTTGAGCTATGGTTCAAATATGACCAAGAAACTCCCCAATGAGCTCGGCAGTGTGCCGATCAATAGGGTATCGACAGCTATGTTCTCTTTGGTTCGTATACGACCTATGTTTGAACAGGAAGCCCCCTAGTGATCATGAGAATATTTAACGACTCTGATTCGAATACGATCAGGGTCACACCAAAAGGGTTAAGCTAAATTCAAATACGATCAGCTCCCAATGGTCATTAAAGCAGGGTACCTGTATTTGAGTTGTGCTTTGTAACAGACTCTCTTTGGTCCCTTTAATTTTTCTGAGAACTCGAACTTTGCGAGAGATAACCTCTTTTTGAACCGGAAATTTGTAAACCGGATATTAAGAGCTTCAAAGCTTTATAAGATACAAATTTACCTTGAGCCGGACGTTTGAACCGGATTTGAGAGCTTCAAAACTTTGCGGGAGAAAGATATCTCTTGAACCGGATTTTAAACCGGAATCTTTATTAGAACCGGCAATTTTCTGACGGCTTTTAAAGTTTGATCAATATGGTAGCAGCCTTCGGAACCGGGTTATCATTCCCTCCAACGACCCGGGGTTCCCGAGTCATATCACTATAGCCCCCGAGTCTCAAGATGACTCGAGGAGTTGGCTTGAGATTCTCCATATTTAACCGTGATATAAACCGGCATAACTTGTATATCATTGGTGTTGATAACACGATGTGTATCCATAGAAGGTTGAGGTGACTGCGGCGGGTTATAAATGATCCCGTATGAGCCGTGTCAGCAACTCAGCCAATGGTTCCTTCCAACTGGTTGTTTGAAGTTTAACCAAACTGTAGTGATGGCGACTTGTGCGCATGTCCATTGAGCCATCCAGGTGCAGACGGCGGGTTGATAGTATATGATAATTTGCTTCCATTTTGTTGAAAGAAAACCGGGCTACCCAAGCTGTGACTTGCTCATACTCAATAAACAGCTCATGCAGACGGGTGCGGCCCGATGTGTTGATGTAGACCAGGCCGCGAGAGACGGATGGAAAAGACAACCGCCGCGTCAGAGGCAGCTCAAACAGATGATCTGGCCGTGGCGTTGTAAGCTGGCGCGGATGAGCGAGTTAACCACATCGTTTTGACGTAGTGAACAATTGTCCTGCATCAACACTACTGCAGACTAAGACAAAGATAAACTGCTCTTTGATAAAAAATAATATGTACCAATAAAATATATTTTAGATGGATCACCTGATGTGCCAGGCCGGAAATAATCCGCCATGAAATTAATGATTGCTAGGTGAAGTTGAAGTCGCTTACGGGTGAACCGGCGGCGGCGTGGTAAACCGGTGCAGACGGGTGAGTCGACCGTGGCGTTGTAAGCCGGCGCGGACAGCGAGTCGGCCACGGCTGCTCATCGGGTAATGTGACACGGAGGAAAACACCATTGTAGAACGTTGCCAGTGCGTGCTCTATACCCGCAGTAAAACAATAATTTTACCTGTATATAAAAACACCAATAGGATAGTGTAATGGATCTCAGAGGAAAAATGTACTGATAAAATATATAAGTGGGGTAACACCTGATTTTGTTTTTGTCGGATGAACGCAGATGCTCGTGCTATATAATATGCACGTTGAGCTCCGCTGATATAATGTAGCATAATATCCATGTGACCCTCTGTTGTAACTCGAAATGATTGTGGACGCTGTTGTCAGATAATGCTGGATACTGTTGTTGGATAACACTTTTCAGTAGTACTACTCCCGTTGCTATCTCCTTGGGTATTGAGCTTTGAGGAGAAGTGATAAACAAAAATTACTCTGACTCCTTCTGCATCTGAAAGTCGAGATGACAATGGCCAGCAAAACCATGTGAGCAACAGGGACGTTGTGGGCTACCGCTGATGAATTGTTTTTATGCGCGACGCCTGTGTTTCTGCCCTTTCCAACTGACGCTTGACGGACTGCTACTGATGATTGAATTTTTGAAGTGCCATAGGCCTCCACGTGACTCTTTCTCCTTTGCCTTTCTTTTCTCCAACAAGCAGCGGAACGCCCGGATGGCAGCCGGCGGGAGCGCGGCAGGAAGGTGGAGCAGCCGGCTCGGGGCGGCGACTTGGCAGGTGGCCCGGGGAGCCTACGGCTGTAGATGCGGTGTGGAGGCCGGCGAGACAGGTGACCGGCGCGACGGAGCCAGCGGGCGGAGGCGGCCCGCGACAATAGAGGAGCGGCGCGGTAGCAGGTCATGGCTGCAGAAGTCACAGCGGCGGTTTATAGCGGCAGGGCGGTTTGCGGTTGAGGAGGCCCTGGAGGCGGCGCAAGGCTGCGCCAGCGGGGGTAGCTCGGGCGGGTTGATTGCAGCACCATGGAGATGACGGGTCATGCGCGGTGCAGCTGAGGCAAACCGGAGTTTGACAGACGCAGTACAACCGGCCGTAGCGTGTACAGGCGGCGACTCAAGGCGGCACTTGAGGCGGAGGTAGCTTGAGGAGACGATCCGGGCGTGAAGGATGGGGGCCTGCTGGTGGCCGAAGCGGTGGCTCGACGCGCAGCTCCAGTTGTTGCTGTGTGTAGCATCTTTTCTATATCTTGGTTGGATAACAGATGGAACGGCTCATCGGCTTGCCCATGAGCAAACGGTAAATTGTACAAGCTCCAAATAGCTGCATATCCGAGAGCCTGCCTGCCTAATCCATGTATGAAATAGCAGTACTATTAACTCTCGGTTGCTCATGGCAATTTTTTTTTTCTTTCCTAGGGTCTAGAGCCCTTTCCTTTCCTGATGTAGTACTTGACATAAGGAATCTTTGCACAAACAAATTAGTTCCTTTTATTTTAGTCCAATCCTCAATACTCACGGAAAACCGCCCTGGCCGTAGCTTTACGTGAGATGTAATAGTTGTACTGCTTGGTTCAAAAAGTAACAGATCGCTTCTTGTTTTCTTCGGGTGATGAGTAATAGCAGCGGCCTGTCAAATCCCTTCCTGCAATGCCTGATCATCTCAGAACTTTTGCAGGCAGTCAGCTTCGCCTTGGTTTCTAATTACGGCTGAACATAAATCGACCCGGATTCGACGGATCCTCTGGTTGCGGCGGCGCGCACCACGCAACCCTAATCTTACTTGAACTCAAATTTCGTAATCCTGCACGATTGTTCCGTGTCAGCTCTTCTTCGTCCAGTCAATCGCGAGTTTCTCGATCCCTGAAAGAGATCCCTCCAAAAACTCAACACCACCGTGCGCTGCCCCACGGTGGGCGCCAACTGTCGTGGAATTGTCACGGCAGATGTCCTAGGGTGAGGACTTAGTCGTGAGGCCAGCGCATCTATGTAGTAGCTTGAGAGGGGTTGATTGGGATGAGAGACGCAGGGCGGATCAACGCACAAGACAAGGGTTTAGACAGCTTCGGGCCACGGGAAACATCATACGGTAACAACCCTACATGCTGTTTGAGGCTAGGTCTCATTATGATCACGGGAGAGTCGCCGGGAACCGGCTCTCGGTGTCTAGCCCTAGAGATTGTTTCTTGTTGCCTCTCTCCTTTGGGGTGCCCTGCCCCTCCTTATATAAGTTAGAGGGGCGGGTTACATGTGGAGTCCTAGTAGGACTAGGACTAATCTATCTTCTCTTACAAGTTAATTACAAGTACGGTTCTTGCTTCCTCGTAAAGGAAATATTCCTCATGCCTTCCGTCTTAAGCCGGCCCACAATAAGATGAGCCGGCCTTCTGGGCCTTGGGCCTAGTCTTCTATCTGGCCCGCCGTCGGGGTCATCCGTGAGTCGTCAGGCTCGTGAGTCGTCTGACAGTGAGCCGCCAGACCCGTGAGTTGCCAGTCCTCCGGCGGGTCACGGTGAAGCGCCAAGTCCGGCCGGGTCATACCGCGGGGTATATCCCCGACAGATTCCCCTCTCCGGAGCCCCGAACGGACTCCAGATCAGCCCTCCCGAGAGAGTTTAGGGCTTGGCGGCGGCTCCGTATCGTAAAACGCGATGAATCTTTTTCTCTGATTTTTTCTCCCTGAACACGAATATATGGAGTTGGAGTTGAGGTCGGTGGAGCTCCAGGGGGCCCACGAGGCAGGGGCGCGCCCCCACCCTTGTGGCAAGGGTGTGGGCCCCCTGTCCTTGATTCTTTCGCCAGTATTTTTATTATTTCCAAAAATAATCTCCATGGAGTTTCAGGTCATTCCGAGAACTTTTGCTTCTGTACATAAATAACACCATGGCAATTCTGCTGAAAAAAGCATCAGTCTGGGTTAGTTCCATTCAAATCATGCAAGTTAGAGTCCAAAACAAGGGCAAAAGTGTTTGGAAAAGTAGATACGACGGAGATGTATCACTGGTCTGGCTCCGGTGCGCGGGTCTTGACCTCTGCGGGGATGTACCCCGCACTCCTCATCTCTAGGATAGTGCCCTCCGCGATGGAGGTGCCCGCCCAATGCCCATTGAGGGTGGCGTCGGCCATTACTAGGAGGAAGGTGGGGAGGCGTTGTGAAGCAAGGATAGTTTGAGATTGGATTTAGGCGCTGGAGCTCGAAAGGCAGTAGCCTGGGAGGAAGGAGAACGTGCTTTTCCCGTCGCTGCCCTTTTTCTCTTACAAAGGCTAATGAAAGGCCAAGAGAACCTCCAGCCGCGCCATTGAAATCGCCAGTACCCGTAAATGATGTTGTTGTGCGTGTGTGGGGAAACGAAATCTTGATGATATCCCTTAAAAAACGGGCACAAACTCCATTTAGATGGGACGTACCAATACGAGGATTGCCTTGGCCAATACTTTTTATTATTTCCAAAAATAATCTCCGTGGAGTTTCAGGTCATTCCGAGAACTTTTGTTTCTGCACATAAATAACACCATGGCAATTCTGCTGAAAACAGCGTCAATCCGGGTTAGTTCCATTCAAATCATGCAAGTTAGAGTCCAAAACAAGGGCAAAAGTGTTTGGAAAAGTAGATACAACGGAGACGTATCAACTCCCCCAAGCTTAAACCTTTGCTTGTCCTCAAGCAATTCAGTTGATAAACTGAAAGTGATAAAGAAAAACTTTTACAAACTCTGTTTGCTCTTGTTGTTGTAAATATGTAAAGCCAACATTCAAGTTTTCAGCAAAGATCATGAACTAACCACATTCACAATAACATTTAGGTCTCATGTTTACTCATATCAATGGCATAATCAACTAGCAAGCAATAATAATAAATCTCGGATGACAACACTTTCTCAAAACAATCATGATATGATATAACAAGATGGTATCTCGCTAGCCCTTTCTGAGACCGCAAAACATAAATGCAGAGCACCTTTAAAGATCAAGGACTGACTAAACATTGTAATTCATGGTAAAAGAGATCCAATCATAGTCATACCCAATATAATTAAAAAATGGATGCAAATGACAGCGGTCCTCTCCAGATGGTGCTTTTTAATAAGAGGGTGATGACTCAACATAAAAGTAAATAGATAGGCCCTTCGCAGAGAGAAGCAGGGATTTGTAGAGGTGCCAGAGCTCGGTTTTAAAGCAGAGATAAATAATATTTTGAGCGGCATACTTTCATTGTCCACATAACAACCAAGAGATGGCGATATCTTCCATGCTACACACATTATAGGCGGTTCCCAAACAGAATGGTAAAGTTTATACTCCCCCTCCACTAACAAGCATCAATCCATGGCTTGCTCGAAACAACGAGTGCCTCCAACTAACAATAGTGCCGGGGGAGTTTTGTTTGCAATTATTTTGATTTGATTTGCACAAAGCATAGGACTGGGCATCCCGGTGACCAGCCATTTTCTCGTGAGTGAGGAGCGGAGTCCATTCCTCTTGAGAATAACCCGCCTAACATGGAAGATACGGACAACCCTAGTTGATACATGAGCTATTCGAGCATACAAAACAGATTTCATTTGAAGGTTTGGAGTTTGGCACATACAAATTTACTTGGAACGGCAGGTAGATACAATATATAGGAAGGTATAGTGGACTCATATGGAATAACTTTGGGGTTTAAGGGATTGGATGCACAAGCAGTATTCCCGCTTAGTACAAGTGAAGGCTAGCAAAAGACTCGGAAGCGACCAACTAGAGAGCGACAACAGTCATGAACATGCATTAAAATTAATAAACATTGAGTTCAAGCATGAGTAGGATATAATCCACCATGAACATAAATATCATGAAGGCTATGTTTATTTTGTTTTAACTACATGTGTGAACATGTGCCAAGTCAAGTCACTTAAATCATTCAAAGGAGGATACCACCCCATCATACCACATCACAACCATTTTAATAGCATGTTGGCATGCAAGGTAAACCATTATAAGCTCCTAGCTAATTAAGCATGGCATAAGTAACTGTAATCTCTAATTATCATTGCAAACATGTTTATTCATAATAGGCCGAATCAGGAACGATGAACTAATCATATTTACAAAAACAAGAGAGGTCGAGTTCATACCTGCTTCTCTCATCTCAATCAATTCATCATATATCGTCATAATTGCCTTTCACTTGCACGACCGAACGATGTGAATAATAATAATAGTGCACGTGCATTGGACTAAGCTGGAATCAGCAAGCATTCAATAAACAGGAGAAGACAAGGCAATATGGGCTCTTGGTTAAATCAACAATAATGCATATAAGAGCCACTTTAATAATTTCATTATGGTCTTCTCCTAACGACCTCGAAAGAAAAGAAAAGAAATAAAACTATTTACACGGGAAAGCTCCCAACAAGCAAAAGAAGAACGGGAAATATTTTTGGGTTTTCTTTTTAATTATTACTACTACAGCAAGAAAAGTAAACTAGCTAAAAGCTACAACTATTTTTTTAGTTTTTCTTAAGGTTTTTCAAACACACAAGAAGAAAGCATAAAAGGCAAAAAACTAGCATGGATATTACAGTGAAAGAGAATGAGCACCGACATCTAGCAATGAGTGTGTGAACATGAATGTAATGTCGGTGAGAAATATGTACTCCCCCAAGCTTAGGCTTTTAGCCTAAGTTGGTCTATTGCCACGGCTGGCCTGGCGGATATCCAAAGTTATAGTTGGGGTCGTACTGAGATGCAGCAGTTATTGCATCGTGGGCTGCAGCTTGGAGGCGAGCTATCTCAGCCCTCCTCTTATACTCTTCCGCCTCCTCTCTGGTTATAAAATATATCCCTTTTGCCTGAAAGTCAAAGAAAGTAGAAGCAGGGAGAGCGAAGTGATAGGTGCGTTGTCTGTCAAAGATTAGTCGGTACTGGAGGAACTGATCGTTCCTCTCAACAAAATGATGACGAACCATAGCCTCATAATCCAAATAAGCAGGATGCTACTCAATATCATCCTCACGTATGGTTACACCAAGAAAAATAGTTAAACGGGTTGCATAAATTCCACCAAAGAAATCTCCATTAAATATATTATTATGCAACCTACGTGCAACAATGGCTCCCAAATTATAATGTTTATCCCCTAACACAGCACTCCTGAGAACACTGAGGTCAGGAACACACATGTGACATGCTTCATCCTTACCATTTATGCACCTACCTATGAAGAGAGCAAAATAATGTATAGTAGGAAAATGAACGCTCCCTATGGTAGCTTGTGCTATGTCTCTAGATTCCCCCACAGTTATACTAGCAAGAAAATCTCTAAATTCAGATTTGCGAGGTTCACTAATACTACCCCATTGTGGAAGTTTGCAAGCAGTGGTAAAATCCTTTAAGTCCATGGTATAAGAATTTTCATAAAGATTGAACAGGGTAGTTTGAGAATTGCGTGAAGATGAATATTCAAACCTCCTCACAAAGGAACTAGTGAGATAGTGGTACTGACGACACTTATCTGCCTCGAAGCTCACAAGATCAGCATTACGCAAATATGCGTTAAATTCTCCCTTGATTCCAGCTTGATCCATGAAGTCCTCTGAAGGCCATTCACAAGCCCGCACTGGAGCGTCCCTTGGTGGTTCATCATCAGCATCACGCATTGCAAGCCTGGGTCCTTGCTTCCTTGAAGAACCACCTTGGTACATCTTCCTAAACATATTTCTTCCTCTGAAAAATTTCTGAAATTTTTTGTAACTTCAAATAAAAGTGAACCAAGCTCAACAAAATTGATAGCAACTACTCCTACAAGTGCCTAGAGACTATATCATGCATTAGAACTACTTGGAACCATATAAATTTGACATGCAAGCTCAAGAACATGGTCACCTAGGCAGCACAAATTTGCAATGAATAAAGCACTAGAACAAAAACTAATTGGACCAATGGAGGAGTCACATACCAAGGAACAATCCCCCAAAGCAGTTTTGTGAGAGGTGCTTTGAGCAAGGAGATCGAAAATCGCAGAAAAATGAGCTAGAACTCGTGCTTGAGCTGGTTGGTGATTTTTTTGGGAGGAAGGAGTGTGTGGATGCAGTAATAAGTGGAGGGGAGCCACCGTGGGCCCACGAGGCAGGGGCACGCCCAGGGGGGTGGGCGCGCCCTGGACCCTCGTGCCCAGGTGCTTGCTCCCCCTGCTGTGTTCTCAGTGCCAAACATTCTCAAATATTCTAGAAAAAATCATATTAAATTGGCAGGGCATTTGGAGAACTTTTATTTTCGGGGTATTTTTATATTGCACGGATAAATCAGAAAACAGACAGGAAAAATACTATTTTTACTTTATTTCAACTAAATAACAGAAAGTAAAGAGAGGGTACAGAAGGTTGTGCT
Source organism: Triticum aestivum (assembly GCF_018294505.1). Taxonomy (NCBI): domain Eukaryota; kingdom Viridiplantae; phylum Streptophyta; class Magnoliopsida; order Poales; family Poaceae; genus Triticum; species Triticum aestivum. Next base: position 409,035,764 of record NC_057802.1, on the reverse strand, counting down.
TTCTAACTTCATCCATCTCATGCTCATCAAAAGGAATCCACTAACAAGGTTGATCAAGTCTTGTTAAGAAACTCATTCCGAATAACATGGAACCGGAGAAATTTTGAATAACACTATGTTACCTCAACGGGGATATGCACATACCCAATAATAAGAATATCATATTTCTTCTTGGCAGTAGGAAGAGGAAATTCAAAACCTCCAAAAATAATCGATGGAATTTTTCCAATAGAATTGATACTGTGGACTTGAGGTTGTTTCCTCCGAAAGTGTACCGTATGCACATTACCATTAACATGAAAAGTGACATTGCCTTTGTTGCAATCAATAACAGCCCCTGCAGTATTCAAAAAGGGTCTTCCAAGAATAATAGACATACTATCATCCTCGGGAATATCAAGAATAACAAAGTCCGTTAAAATAGTAACGTTTGCAACCACAACAGGCACATCCTCACAAATACCGACAGGTATAGCAGTTGATTTATCGGCCATTTGCAAAGACATTTCAGTAGGTGTCAGCTTGTTCAAATCAAGTCTACGATATAAAGAGAGAGGCATAACACTAACACTGGCTCCAAGATCACATAAAGCAGTTTTAACATAGTTTCTTTTAATGGAGCGTGGTATAGTGGGTACTCCTGGATCTCCTAACTTCTTTGGTATTCCACCCTTGAAAGTGTAATTAGCAAGCATGGTGGAAATTCCAGCTTCCGGTATCTTTCTTTTATTAGTAACAATTTCTTTCATATACTTAGCATAAGGATTCATTTTGAGCATATCAGTTAAACGCATACGCAAAAAGATAGGTCTAATCATTTCAGCAAAGCGCTCAAAATCCTCATCATCCTTTTTCTTGGATGGTTTGGGAGGAAAAGGCATGGGTTTCTGAATCCATGGCTCTCTTTCTTTACCGTGCTTCCTAGCAACAAAGTCTCTCTTATCATAACGTTGATTCTTTGATTGTGGGTTATCAAGATCAACAGCAGGTTCAATTTCTACATCATTATCATTACTAGGTTGAGCATCAACATGAACATTATCATTAACATTATCACTAGGCTCATGTTCATCACCAGATTGTGTTTCAGCATCAAAGATAGAAATATCATTAGGATTCTCAGGTGTGTCTACAACAGGTTCACTAGAAGTATGCAAAGTCCTATCATTTTTCTTTTTCTTCTTTTTATAAGGACTAGGTGCATCTACATTATTTCTCAGAGAATCTTGCTCAATTCTCTTAGGATGGCCTTTAGGATACAAAGGTTCCTGAGTCATTTTACCAGTTCTAGTAGCCACTCTAACAGCATAGTCATTATTCTTACTATTCAATTCATTGAGCAAATCATTTTGAGCTTTAAGTACTTGTTCCACTTGAGTGGTAACCATAGAAGCATGTTTACTAATGAGTTTAAGTTCACCTTTAACTCTAGACATATAATCACCCAAGTGTTCAATCATATAAGCATTTCATTTTAATTGTCTACCAAAATAAGCATTAAAATCTTCTTGCTTAACCATAAAGTTATCAAACTCATCCAAACATTGGCTAGCAAACTTAGTAGGAGGGATTTCAGCTTTATCATATCTATAGAGAGAATTTACCTTTACTACCTGTGTCGGGTTATCAAGACCATGTGTTTCTTCAATAGGTGATGAATTAAGATCATGTATTTCTTCAACATGCGGTAAATTAAGACCATGTATTTCTTCAATAGGAGGTAAATTCTTAACATCTTCAGCTTTAATACCTTTTTCTTTCATAGATTTCTTTGCCTCTTGCATATCTTCAGGACTGAGAAATAGAACACCCCTCTTCTTCGGAGTTGGCTTAGGAGTTGGCTCAGGAAGTGTCCAATTATTTTCATTGGTCAACATATTATTCAATAAAAATTTAGCTTCATCTGGTGTTCTTTGCCTGAAAACAGAACCAGCACAACTATCCAGGTGGTCTCTAGAAGCATCGGTTAGTCCATTATAAAAGATATCAAGTACTTCCTTTTTCTTGAGAGGGTGATCAGGCAAAGCATTAAGTAATTGGAGAAGCCTCCCCCAAGCTTGTGGGAGACTCTCTTCTTAAATTTGCACAAAATTATATATATATCCCTTAAAGCAGCTTGTTTCTTATGAGCAGGGAAATATTTAGCAGAGAAGTAATAAATCATATCCTGGGGACTACGCACACAACCAGGATCAAGAGAATTGAACCATATCTTAGCATCACCCTTTAATGAGAACAAAAATATTTTAAGGATATAAAAGTAGCGAGTTCTCTCATCATTACTGAACAGGGTGGCTATATCATTTAATTTAGTAAGATGTGCCACAACAGTTTCAGATTCATAGCCATAGAAAGGATCGGACTCAACCAAAGTAATTATATCAGGGTCGACAGAGAATTCATAATCCTTATCAGTAACAAAGATAGGTGAAGTAGCATAAGAAGGATCATATTTCATTCTAGCATTCAAAGTTTTTTGTTTCAGCTTAGCTAGTTATTTCTTAAGATCACTTCTATCATTGTAAGCAGAAAGTCTCTAGCAGTTTATTCATCCATAACATAGCCCTCAGGCACAACAGGCAATTCATATTTATTGGGAGAGTCTTCATCATCACTTTCATCAATATTAACAGTTTCAATAATTTCATTCTCTCTAGCCCTAGCAAGTTGTTCATCAAGAAATTCACCAAGTGGCACAGTAGTATCAAGCATAGAAGTAGTTTCATCATAAGTATCATGCATAACAGAAGTGGCATCATCAATAACATGCGACATATCATAATTAATAGCAGAAGCAGGTTTAGGTGTCACAAGCTTACTCAAAACAGAAGGTGAATCAAGTGCAGAGCTAGATGGCAGTTCCTTACCTCCCCTCGTAGTTGAGGGATAATTTTTTGTTTTCTCGTCTTTCAGGTTCTTCATAGTGACCAGCAGATATAAATCCCAAGTGACTCAAAGAATAGAGCTATGCTCCCCGGCAACGGCGCCAGAAAATAGTCTTGATAACCCACAAGTATAGGGGATCGCAACAGTTTTCGAGGGTAGAGTATTCAACCCAAATTTATTGATTCGACACAAGGGGAGCCAAAGAATATTCTCAAGTATTAGCAGTTGAGTTGTCAATTCAACCACACCTGGATAACTTAATATCTGCAGCAAAGTATTTAGTAGTATGATAGTAACGGTAACAGTAGCAAAAGTAATATTTTTGGGTTTTGTAGTGATTGTAACAGTAGCAACGGTAATGTAAATAAGCGAAGAACAATATGTGAAAAGCTCGTAGGCATTGGATCGGTGATGGAGAATTATGCCGGATGCGGTTCATCATGTAACAGTCATAACATAGGGTGACACAGAACTAGCTCCAATTCATCAATGTAATGTAGGCATGTATTCCGAATATAGTCATACGTGCTTATGGAAAAGAACTTGCATGACATCTTTTGTCCTACCCTCCTGTGGCAGCGGGGTCCTAGTGACAAGCATTAAGCATAGCAAAGTCATAGCAACATCAATCTCAGAACATAGTGGATACTAGGAATCAAACCCTAACAAAACTAACTCGATTACATGATAAATCTCATCCAACCCATCACCGTCCAGCAAGCCTACGATGGAATTACTCACGCACGGTGGTGAGCATCATGAAATTGGTGATGGAGGATGGTTGATGATGACGACGGTGACGGATTCCCATCTCCGGAGCCCCGAACGGACTCCAGATCAGCCCTCCCGAGATAGTTTAGGGCTTGGCGGTGGCTCCATATCGTAAAACGCGATGAATCTTTTTCTCTGTTTTTTTTCTCCCCGAACACGAATATATGGAGTTGGAGTTGAGGTCGGTGGAGCTCCAGGGGGCCCACGAGGCAGAGGGCGCGCCAGGGGGGCAGGCACGCACCCCACCCTCATGGCAAGGGTGTGGGCCCCCTGGCCTTGATTCTTTCGCCAGTATTTTTTATTATTTCCAAAATAATCTCCGTGGAGTTTCAGGTCATTCCGAGAACTTTTGTTTCTGTACATAAATAACACCATGGCAATTCTATTGAAAACAGCGTCAGTCCGGGTTAATTCCATTCAAATCATGCAAGTTAGAGTCCAAAACAAGGGCAAAAGTGTTTGGAAAAGTAGATATGACGGAGATGTATCACTGGTCTGGCTCCGGTGCGCGGGTGTTGACCTCTGCGGGGATGTACCCCGCACTCCTCATCTCTAGGATAGTGCCCTCCGTGATGGAGGTGCCCGCCCAATGCCCATTGAGGGTGGCGTCGGCCATTACTAGGAGGAAGGTGGGGAGGCGTTGTGAAGCAAGGATAGTTTGAGATTGGATCTAGGCGCTGGAGCTCAAAAGGCAGTAGCCTGGGAGGAAGGAGAACGTGCTTTTCCCGTCGCTGCCCTTTTTCTCTTATAAAGGCTATTGAAAGGCCAAGAGAACCTCCAGTCGCGCCATTGAAATTGCCACTACCCGTAAAAGATGTTGTTGTGTGTGTGTGGGGAAACGAAATCTTGATGATATCCCTTAAAAAACGGGCACAAACTCCATTTAGATGGGACGTACCAATACGAGGATTGCCTTGGCTAGCGATTCGAGTGAGCTGTAACTGCCCGTCTGGTCGTGGGTGGTGCCGCTTTGATAAAGTTGTCAGGCTAGAAGTACTTGAAACGTCTCCGTCGTATCTATAATTTTTGATTGTTTCATGCCAATATTCTACAACTTTCATATACTTTTGGCAACATTTTATATTATTTTGGGACTAAATATTGATCCAGTGCCAAGTGCCAGTTCCTATTTGTTGCATGTTTGTTGTTTCGCAGAATATCCATACCAAACGACGTCCAGACGCGATAAAAATTTACGGAGATTTGTTTTGGAAAATTTGTGATTTTTGGGTAAAAGAATCAATGCGAGACGATGCCCGAGGGGCCCACAAGCTCGAGGGGCACGCCCCCTACCCTGGGCGCGGCCAGCAGGCTTATGGGCCCCTGTAAGGCGGTTGGTGCCCTTATTTCGCTGCAATAAAGATAATATGCGGAATAAAATCGTGTTAAAATTTCAGCCCAATCGGATTTATGGATCTCCGGGAATTTAAGAAACGGTGAAAGGCCAGAAAACAGGGTCGCGAAACAGAAGAGAAACACAGAGATAGATCCAATCTCGGAGGGGCTCCCGCCCCTCTGCCGCCATGGACCAGAGGGGAGACCATGTCTACCTCCGCGTCTCTCCAATGAAAGGCACTCGACGCTTCGGTATCAAAAGGAAGCTTGCCCCCAGATACGTGGGTCCTTTCAAGATCGTTGGCAAAAGAGGCGACCTCGCCTATCAACTTGAGCTTCCTTCCAACTTCGTGAACGTGCAAGATGTGTTCCATGTGTCACAGCTCCGCAAGTGCTTCAAGACGCCCGAGCGCACCATCAACTTCGAAGAGATTGACCTCCAAGAATATCTGTCTTATCATGAGCACCCCGTTGCTATTCTTGAAGAAACTGAGCGCAAGACTTGCAACAAGTCAATCAAATTCCTGAAAGTGAAGTGCTCGCACCATTCCGACCGAGAAGCCACCTGGGAACGCGAGGACCATCTCCGATCCGAATATCCGGAGTTCTTTCAGTCTTAGATCTCGGGACGAGATCCTCTCGTAGTGGTGGAGTGTTGTAACACCCCGGATGTAACTTTCCATATTTGTAACTCCAACTCTTGCCATTTTCGGCTATGTGCTATGATATTCCCTTCGTGGTCGGGTTTTGTTTTTCCTTTTGCATTTTGTTCATGTCATCATGTGCATCTCATTTTGCATACGTGTTCGTCTCCTGCATCCGAGCATTTTCCCCGTTGTCCGTTTTGCAATCCGGCACTCCCATCTCCTCCGGCGCACCCCTCTTGTTTTCTTTTCGTGAGCGGGTGTTGAACGTTCTCGGAATGGACCGAGGCAAGTCAAGTGGCCTTGGTATAACACCGGTAGACCACCGGTCAAGTTTCGTTCCATTTGGAGGTCGTTTGGTACTCCAACGGTTAACCGGGCAACCGCAAAGTCCGTTTGTGTGTTGTAGCAAAACCCCTCTCTAAACAGCCCAAAACACCTCTAAGTCACTTCCATGCTCTAGGTCGTTCGATCACGATCGTGTGGGCGAAAACCGCACCTTATTTGGACTCTCCTAGCTTCCTCTACCTATATATTTGCACCTCCCCCCGAAATTTCGCAGATCAAACCCTAAAAATCGCCCTCCGGCGCCGCCACCGGACGAAAGCCGCCACCGTGCCTGGCCAATCCCGCGCTGCCACGTGGCCGAGCCCGCCGCGCGCGCCCGCGGCCCGGCGAGCCCGCAACCGGCCCCCGAGCCCGCAGCCGCCGCGCGCCCCGCCCGGTCGCGCCCCGCCGCCCATCGCCCGCTGCCCCGCCGCCTCGCTGCAGCGCACCGCCGCCGCCGCGTCGCCTCCTTCCCGTGGTCCTCCGACGCTGGCCGCCGCGTCCCCCTCTCCTCCGTCTCCAGCGACGAACCTCCGGCCGTCCCCGAGATCGGCCCGATCGGATCTGAGAATCTCTGGGTTGACTTTCTCTTCCCCCTCTCAAATCTTCCAAGTCCTTATATTTTTACAGTACATGCTCATGTTCATCACATCATAACTCTCTGCATATAGCTCCGTTTCATGCGTGTTATATATTAAAATGTTCGCCTCGAGATGCTGTTCATTTTGTTCCATTGCACCATGTTCATTTGTGTCCATCTTGATGCCCAAATCTCTGGTGCAAGATTGCTAGTTGCTGTTATCTGCTGTTACTTATCAGAACTTAGGGTTTTGTTATTTTTTGTTGCATTTAATCTATGCATCTTATGGGCATGAGCTCTACATGTGTTTTGTTGTATGCCATGCCATCTTTACAGATATTTATGCCATGTATTTTTGTGACCTCTGTGGTGACTAGCACAAGCATTCAAACTAGGCTCTGTAATGTTTCTGATTTCAGGGACTTAGTAAATTACTAAGTCTTTGTCTGCTGTTATTTTGTTGCTATGTATCCATATGTCTACAGAGAGATCTATGCTCCTTTTGGAGATGTTCAGTAAGTATGTTTTGTAGATGTTGTTGTAATTGATCCATTACTGCCCTTTTTTGCAATTATGGAGTGCCATAGCATGACTCAATCTTGCTCTACTTTTGGTATAAAATATTTCTGGCAGATTCTTAACATGATATTCAATTTTGCCAAGCTTGTTGTAGTTGTTTCATACATGCTATGTATTTGCTATTGCAATGGATAGCTTCATAAACATGCCGTCTTGCTGTAGGTATGCTTGTTTTGTCATGCATTGCTTTGTGCTGAGTGCATCAAGCTCACAAAGATGCCCTCATAATGTCTGTTTCTGCCATGCTCTGTTTTCTGCCAAGTCTGGAACCTGTTAACGAAACTTGCTATGTTTACATGGTTGCCATCATATCTTCTGGTCTTTTTTGGCTTATGGTCATTATGGGACTTTTGTCATATGCATTTAGTAGAATACTTCCGTGCCTTGTTTTGCTATGTTAACTTGCTGTAGCATGTTGATTTCATGCTCTGAACATTGCTACCTGATGCTGTTTCAGGCATGTCCAGTAATTTCACCAAGTCTGTGAACCTGTTATCTTTTGCACTTTTGCCATGCTTGTTTGAACCTTTTGTGTTGTGATCTAGCCATAGATCTGTGTTTATCTTTTGTCAACCATCTCCTGTAGATTACTGTCATATGCTTTGTTTCTGCATTGGAGTGTTGTAGCAATGTTACTTGTTGCATTCTAAGTGCTATTATGCTATTAATCGCAGATTCGTGTCATTCTTGTTTTGCTTGCCATTTGCAAACCGTGCATCCGTTTCCGGTGATCTTTATATCGATTTCAACCGAAATCATCTCATCTTTCTAGTGGCATGCTTGGTTTGCCAAGTTACTGCCTTGTTCCTCATTTTTCTACCGGAGCACGCATATGCATCGCATATCATATCTTGCATATCATTCAAGTATTGCATCATGTTGTTTGTGCATTTCCCGTGTTTGATTGTGGTTCCGTTGTTTGTGTTCTTGTGTTGGGTAGAGCCAGGAGACGAGTTCGTGAACGAGGAACCTGTTGAGTACGCTTACGAGGATCAAGCTTTCGACAACTCTGAGAACCTTGCAGGCAAGATGACCACCCCTCGAAATCACTTCTATCTTTGCTTTGCTAGTTGTTCGCTCTATTGCCATGCTGCGCTACCTACCACTTGCTATATCATGCCTCCATTTTGCTATGTCAGCCTCTAACAATCCTTTCCTAGCAAACCGTTGTTTGGCTAAGTTACCGCTTTTGCTCAGCCCTTCTTATAGCGTTGCTAGTTGCAGGTGAAGTTGAAGTTTGTTCCATGTTGGAACATGGATATGTTGGGATATCACAATATCTCTTATTATATTAATGCATCTATATATTTGGTAAAGGGTGGAAGGCTCGGCCTTATGCCTGGTGTTTTGTTCCACTCTTGCCGCCCTAGTTTCCGTCATACCGGTATTATGTTCCTTGAGTTTGCGTTCCTTACGCGGTTGGGTGATTTATGGGACCCCCTTGATAGTTCGCCTTGAATAAAACTCCTCCAGCAAGGCCCAACCTTGGTTTTACCATTTGCCACCTAAGCCTTTTCCCCCGGGTTTTCACGAGCCCGAGGGTCATCTTTATTTAAACCCCCGGGCCAGTGTTCCTCTGAGTGCTGGTCCAAACTAGAGCCCTTTGCAGCGCCACCTTGGGGAAACTTGAGGTCTGGTTTTAGTTGTACGGACTGCTCATCCGGTGTGCCCTGAGAACGAGATATGTGCAGCTCCTATCGGGATTTGTCGGCACATTCGGGCGGCTTTGCTGGTCTTGTTTTACCATTGTCGAAATGTCTTGTAAACCGGGATTCCGAGACTGATCGGGTCTTTCCGGAAGAAGGTTTATCCTTCGTTGACCGTGAGAGATTATAATGGGCTAAGTTGGGACACTCCTGCAGGGTATTATCTTTCGAAAGCCGTGCCCGCGGTTATGAGGCAGATGGGAATTTGTTAATGTCCGGTTGTAGAGAACTTGTCACTTGACTTAATTAAAATACATCAACCACGTGTGTAGCCGTGATGGTCTCTTCTCGGTGGAGTCCGGGAAGTGAACACGGTTTGAGTTATGAATGACGTAAGTAGGAGTTCAGGATAACTTCTTGGTCATTACTAGATGACGACCGTTCTGTTGCTTCTCTTCTCGCTCTCTTTTGCGTATGTTAGCCACTATATATGCTTAGTGCCTGCTGCAGCTCCACCTCATTACACCATCCTTTCCTACAAGCTTAAATAGTCTTGATCTCGCGGGTGTGAGATTTCTGAGTCCTCGTGACTCACAGATTCTACCAAAACAGTTGCAGGTGCCGACGATGCCAGTGCAGATGATGGGATCGATCTCAAGTGGGAGTTCGACGAGGAACGTGGTCGTTACTATGTGTCTTTTCCTGATGATCAGTAGTGGAGCCCAGTTGGGATGATCGGGGATCTAGCATTTGGGGTTGTCTTATTTTCATTTGGATCTTGACCGTAGTCGGTCTATGTGTGGATTTTGGATGATGTATGAATTATATTTATGTATTGTGTGAAGTGGCGATTGTAAGCCAACTCTCGTTATCCCATTCTTGTTCATTACATGGGATTGTGTGAAGATGACCCTTCTTGCGACAAAACCACAATGCGGTTATGCCTCTAAGTCGTGCCTTGACACGTGGGAGATATAGCCGCATCGTGGGCGTTACAGCCAAGCCGGGTTGGAATCTTCATGGCCGGCATGCAACCTGTGCAAAACTCCGCCGCTGGGGCAGGAGGCCCTGCGCACTCGCCGGCTCAGGTGCTGATGGATCTTACGGATAAGATGACTACCTTGCTAACCGCCACGGTCGTCCCGGCGGATCAAGCTCAACATGATGCGGAGGTGGCACAGTTAAAGCTGGATATAGCACGAGCCAGGGAAGATCTAGCAGCGGAAGGGATCAGGATGGCTGCAGAACGGGTGGCTCTCGACGCCCAGACGCAGCTGATTCAGGCGCAGTCTTTCCGGCTCACGATGGATCAGAACGCATCCAATGAGATCATGAGAAGGAGGCATCAGAAGGCTCAATCCCGACTCCCTCCGGTTTACGATCCTCGAAACCTCTTCAACACGCCTAGTGCAGGGCCCAGTAACCCGCCAGAAATCACGGCACCCGGGGCTGGAACACCGGTTCAGCCGCAAGTGATGGGGCCTCCCCGTGTGAACACTACCCCGCCTCAATACGTGCCGATACCACCGGGTCATTATGCCAACCCGTTGGAAAACATGATCACTGCAGCGGCGCGACTGGCGGCTCTCCCAGTCGAGGGCGGCTCTCCCAGTCGAGGGCGACTCTCCGACGGCGGTCGAAACCCGCCGGGTCAGAGAACTTCTTCAGACGGCTCTGGCGCAACAGGAGGCATATTCATATAGCCGGGACAGGATTCATTCAACCCCTCGTCCAAGCCGGAGCCCAAGTTATAGCAAACACATGGGTTCAGCGACCGGCTCAAGCAACGTCCGGCGCCGTGACTTGCCAGCTGGCCACGGCCCGGCACATAATGGAGCCTTTAACGCGGTAGACCAAGACAGAGCATGACAAGAGGCGGAGCAGGCGGCTCAGCTGACAGCTTACCAGCCCCTCCCGGTTTATCCGACGGCTTCCATCGAGGCGGGCATACCTACGAGGACCGGAGGTGTCCCTTGTCTGGTGCCGGCTCTCCGTAATGAACGTCTGCCCAAGGATTCCAAAGGACCTAGGAAGGTACCTAATTACACGGCTGATTTACAACCCGGAGCATGGATCGAGAGCTACGAGATGGCTATGGAATTGCTGGAGGTCAACGAAGCGGCAATGGCCAAATACTTCACCATGATGTTGGATGGGACTGCCCGCACTTGGTTGAAAGGACTGCCGCCTAATTGTATCGGGTCATGGCCAGAGCTAAAAGCCCGGTTCATCCAAAACTTCAAAGATACATGTAGGCAGTCTATGTCAATTGTGGATTTGACTAACTGCAAGCAGCAAGAGGGCGAGTCTACAAACCATTGGGTACGCCGGGTCAAAGAGATAATACATTCGTCTGATAAGATGGATGCCGGCTCTGCAGTCTTAATGTTGGAGCAAAATTGTCGTTTTGCGCCCCTGAAGATGAAGCTCGAGCGGCTCAAGCGCGATTGCAATGATATGGGTACGCTGATGGCGGCTCTGGTCAAGTACGCCAACTCTGATAGTACCAAGGATCCCGCGTCCGATGATGAAAGGACAGGGAAGGGAAAGAAGAATGGCAACGGCAAGGGCCCTCGGCATAACCCGGCGAACCAGGGAGGTAACAAACATAAGGCTGATGGCAGTATGGAGTTTGTGGCCAACACCAATGCGCAGGGTAACAACCACCGACATAAGGGGAGACCACCTCCCCGATCCGGCGGGTCAGGCCCGACGCTTGAGCAATTGTTGAATGAGCCCTGTCCAAGGCATGGCTCTAGGGAGAAGCCGGCCACTCATCTATGGAAAGACTGCGCAATCATGAAAGCCTTCAAAAATTCCAACGCTTTTAATGGCAACAATGGGCAGGGCGGCGGCTCAGGCGGCGGCGGCTTTCATGGCCCGGGCGGCGGCTCAAATTCCAATTCTCAGAATTTTCAAGGTAATCAAGGAGGTTTTAATCAGCAATCTGGCCAGGGTAATCAGCAGCAGCAGCAGGGGGATACCAGACCAATCCAAAGCAGCTCAATAGTGGACAATATCATGTGTTTACTACCAGTCTGTGCAAGCGAGACCAGAAGCTTCATAAGAGGGCTGTGAATGCTGTTGAGCCGGCGGTTCCACGCTATTTAAGATGGTCTGAGCAGCCTATTGTATGGAGTAGGGAAGATCACCCTCCCCGGGTTGATAATCCGGGTCACCTGGCCTTGGTGGTGGCTCCTCAGGTCGGGGGGTATAAATTCACTAAAGTGCTCATGGACGGAGGCAGTAGCATCAACATCCTCTATTATGAGACCTTCCGTCGTATGGGGTTGACTGATAAAAACCTCAACCAGTCCAACACTGTTTTCCATGGTGTGGTGCCCGGTAAGTCGGCGTATCCAGTCGGTAAGATCGAGCTGGAAGTAGCCTTTGGAGATGAGTACAACTACAGGGCGGAAAAACTGACTTTTGAGGTGGTTAAAATAAGAAGCCCGTACCATGCTTTATTTGGGCGGCCGGCTTACGCCAAGTTCATGGCACGGCCGTGTTACGTGTATTTGCAGCTCAAGATGCCGGGTCACAATGGGACCATTACGGTTCATGGCAGCCGAAAGATAGCCTTGGAGTGTGAGGAAGGTGACGCTGCTTACGCTGAATCTGTTTGTGCGACAGAGGAGTTGAAGTTTTACAAGGATAATGTTGACCCGGCAGATATGACGTCTTTGAAAAAGCCAACCATGGAGCATGAGCCGGTAATGAAATTTAAGTCGGCCGATGAGACTAAACTTGTTGACTTTGTTCCAGGTGACTCATCTAAGCAGTTCAGCATCAGTGCCAATCTGGATCCTAAATAGGAAGGCGCGCTCATCGAGTTCATCCGTGAGAACCGGGACATCTTTGCATGGAAACCTTCTGACATGCCGGGTGTACCGAGAGAACTCGCTTAGCACACTCTCAATATTGATCCGAAATTTAAGCCAGTCAGGTAATTCCTCCGGCGGTTTAATGAGAAGAGGCGGAAAGCCATTGGTGAGGAAGTAGCCCGGCTCTTGGCGGCCGGGTTCATCGTTGAAGTCTTTCATCCAGAATGGTTAGCTAACCCGGTGCTCGTGCTCAAGAAGAACGGCACCTGGCGTATGTGTGTGGATTATACGGATTTAAACAAGGCTTGTCCGGCTGATCCTTTTGCTCTCCCCCATATTGATCAAATTATTGATCTACGGCGGGTTGTGAGCGTTTAAGTTTTTTGGATGCTTACTCTAGATACCATCAGATCAAAATGGCAGTTAAGGACCAAGAGAAGACGGCGTTCATCACTCCCTTTGAAGCCTTCTGTTATGTGTCCATGCCTTTTGGGCTCAAGAGTGCACAGGCGACTTACCAGCGGTGCGTGCAGAATTGTCTCCATAATCAGATTGGGCGCAACGTTCATGCTTATGTGGATGATATTGTGGTAAAATCCAGAGAGAAGGAAACCTTGATAGATGATCTGAAAGAGACCTTTGATAATCTCCGGGTCTACAAGATGATGCTTAATCCGGCCAAGTGTGTTTTTGGTGTTCCTGCAGGCAAGCTCTTGGGTTTTCTGGTTTCTCACAGAGGCATTGAAGCTAACCCGGAGAAGATCAAGGCAATCACCTCTCTGGCTAAGCCGGCGTGCATAAATGGCGTCCAGCGTCTGGTGGGTCGCATCGCTGCTTTGAGTCGGTTTATAAGCCGGTTGGGCGAAAAGGCCATGCCTCTATATCAGATGATGAAGAAAACAGATGACTTTGTCTGGAATGATGTTGTTAATGCTTCTTTTGAGGATTTGAAAAGACAGCTAGCTGAGCCGCCAGTCCTTGCTGCTCCTGTCGATAAGGAGCCCTTACTGTTGTATGTAGCCGCTAACACACGAGCCGTCAGTGTGGCTGTGGTGGTGGAGCGTAAGGAGGCGGGTAAGGAACATCCGATTCAGCGGCCGGTTTACTACGTCAGTGAAGTACTCATTGAGTCCAAGCAACGGTATCCACATTGGCAGAAGCTCGTTTATGGGGTGTTCATGGCAAGCCGGAAGCTTAAGCATTATTTCTAGGGCCACCCTATCACTGTGGTTAGTTCTGCTCCCCTAGGAGATATCATTCAAAACAGAGAAGCCACAGGAAGAGTTGCTAAGTGGGCCATAGAACTTGGGCCTCATGGTCTAAAGTACGTGCCACGCACTGCTATCAAATCTCAAGCATTGGTGGATTTCATCAACGATTGGATGGAGCTGCAGGTGCCTGAAGAGAAACCGGATAATACATACTGGACTATTCACTTCGACGGGTCCAGGCAATTGGAGGGCTCGGGGGCTGGAGTTGTGTTAGCTTCCCCTTGAGGTGACAAGTTTTGTTGTGTACTACGGTTGATGTTTCCCTGTACTAACAATGCAGCTGAGTACGAGGCCTTGCTCCATGGTCTTCGGATGGCTAAGGAGATGAGATTAAGCCGGGTAAGGTGCTTTGGCGACTCAGATTTGGTGGCCCAACAAGTATCAGGCAAGTGGGATTCCAAGGACCCCCTCATGGCGGCTTATCACCGCGAAGTTGATGCCATTGCTGGACATTTTCAGGGTTACCAAGTAGAGCACATTGATCGCAGAAAGAATGAGGCGGCTGATGCATTAAGCCGGCTAGGCTCTCAGCGAAAGCCGGTGCCGCCTAATAATTTCTTGGATACTCTGCATAACCCTTCTGTCAAGTTACCTACAGAGGAAGACTTGGCTATTCCTGACCCAGAAGCACAGTTGGTGGCGGCTCTCCACGTTATCCCAGATTGGACAGTGCCATACTTGGCTTACATGACCCGGGGGGAATTGCCTGAGGATGAAACTTTGGCCAGACAAATAACCCGGCGGTCTAAGTCAATGATAATTGTCAATGGCGAGCTGCATCATCGCAGTGTCACTGGAGCTTTTCAGCGTTGTGTTTCCTCTAAGGAAGGTCACGAAATTTTACGTGAGATTCACGAGGGGGATTGTGGCCATCATGCCGGCTCAAAATCCCTTGTGTCCAAGGCTTTTCGTCATGGTTTTTATTGGCTGACGGCTTATGCTGATGCGGAGGACTTGGTCAGTAAATGTGACGGTTGTCAGAAGTTCTCAAGACGGGCTCACGTGCCGGCTCAAGAGTTGAGGATGATTCCAATCACTTGGCCGTTTACAGTCTGGGGGCTTGATATGGTTGGGCCTTTCAAAAGGTCCAAAGATAAGAAGACCCACCTCTTGGTGGCGGTTGACAAGTTCACAAAGTGGGTTGAGGTAGAGCCAGTTAGTAAGTGTGACGCAGCCACGGCGGTTCAATCCAATGGTCAAGCTGAGAGAGCCAATCAGGAAATCTTGAAGGGCATCAAGCCCCGGCTTTTGGTCCCTTTGCAATGGACGCCGGGTTGTTGGGTGGCGGAGTTACCTTCTGTATTATGGAGCATCAATACTACTCCTAACAGGTCTACCGGTTACACGCCTTTTTTCATGGTTTACGGAGCTGAGGCGGTCCTCCCTAGCGACATCCGTCATGACTCGCCTCGAGTGGCGGCTTATGTCGAGGCGGATAATGAGCAGGCGCGTCAAGATGCTCTTGACTTGTTGGACGAACAACCTGACGTAGCAGCAGCTCGCTCGGCGATTTACCAACAAGACCTGCGCCGCTATCACAGCCGCCGGGTTAAGTCCAGGACCTTTCAGGAGGGTGACTTGGTGCTCCGACTCATCCAAGATCAAACAGATGCACATAAGCTATCCCCACCTTGGGAAGGGCCCTTTGTGGTCAGCAAGAACTTGCACAACGGGTCATACTACCTCATCGATGTTCGAGAGCACAAAGATTCACGTAAGTCAGAGGAGGAGACCCGCCGGCCGTGGAATATAGCTCAGCTTCGGCCTTATTACGCTTGAGCCACCAGCTCTCGTAATGTACATATTTCTATAGCCATGTATATATTATGATAAATAATAAAGCAGGACCTCTGTCCTTTTTTCCCCTCCAAAGGTAAATGTGTCATTGTTATTTTCATTGTAATATCACATGGTCACTTGGAGGTTGATCCGGCTTATGATCATATTCGAATCTAGCCGTTAAAAATGTGATCATTTGGGGGCTTCCTGTTCAAACATAGGTCGTATTCGAACCAAAGAGAACATAGCTGTCGATACCCACTTGATTGGCATATTGCCGAGCTCATTGGGGAGTTTCTTGATCATATTTGAATCATAGCTCAACCCCCTTCGGGAACCGACGTGGATCGTATTCGAATCAGCGTCGTTAAACAACTCTTAAGGTCATTTGGGGGCTTCCTGTTCAAACATAGGTCGTATTCGAACCAAAGAGAACATAGTTGTCGGTACCCTCTTGATCGGCAACGCCAAAGCCACTGGGGGCTATATGATTGCATTCGAATCTTAGCTTGACCCCTTTGGGACGGTTCTCTGGTCGTATTCGAATCAGAGGCCTCTAAATTTTTGAGATCTCTTTGTTGCAAACAAGTTCTTTTGATCATATCAAAGGTGTTCAAGGGTGGTTCTTATTCCACTGACTTAACCTTGATTAATAACGTTGATAGCACATAATAAGCATTATATGTGCTGGTGAACCGGAGTTGAGTTCTTAACCTCATTATTCAGGTTACATAAACTGGAAGTATACTTGAAGGCTCGCAGGTATGCTGTTATGGTTATCTCAAAGATATAATTGAGAACCGGTTTATTATGACTTTGATTCATATTCCGGGTTATATGTACGATATATGAATCTCCATGCGGTGAGCCGCCTAGGGGCTTGTGATTTGTTTTCTATGCAGGACAATTAAAGACAGCTCTTTAAAACTGAAGGAAAGCAGAGGATCAAACATAACCCGGAAGAATATAAAAGAGCGGCTTAAATAGTATTGAGCGCTACACACGTGCACGATGGCACGGCAAAATTAAGTGCTTATCCTACTCTATTACATGACTCCCCGAGTCCAAAAGGTGAGGCATTGTTTTTAAAGACATAACCATGAGCCGCCTAAGAGATCAAAGGTGCTGTTGGGCTGAAGCTTCCGGTTCATCCCTCTCCGCTCCTCCGGCTGTTTCCATGTCCTGGAAGGTTGATGATTTCCAGTCAATGCCACTCAAGGATTCAAATTGAGCTTCATCATCAATTAACCCGGCCGGGTCAACTTCAAGGGCGAAGGTATGCTTACGAGTCGGAGGAATCAGGCTGACTGCTTCATAACGAGGTGTTGGGATCCTCTGATTCTCCGCGTCATAGCCCGGTTGATATTTGGTAAGGTCTGTGTCATTACCAATCAAAGTGGCCACAGGGCGTACGCTCTTCACGCAAGCGGCGAAGTCCTTCTGGTCAAAGGGAGTGCCATCTTCCATCAAGCTAGGATACACAAGGGCAATGTCGGCCGGGTCTAGCTCCGGTAGAAACGTCTTGGCCCGGCTTAGAGCGGCTATGGCTCCGGCTCTTGCAGAAGCACGTCTTAACTCTTGTAAGCGTTGAGGAAGCACGGCAAGCCGCCTGAGTACATCCGCCAGATGAGTGGGAACTTCGTTTGACAGAGCCACAATGGCTAAGGCACGTTGTGACCCGGTGTAAAGTTGCTCTACCAAGGTATAAACCGCCTTCAGCTTGGTCAGCACGTTCTGGTTGAGATTGGAACTCCTGGGACCTGCATTACAAAGTCAGGTGAGCTGATGGCAATTGAGATACTTATGGGAAATGAACGATGTAAACTAGCTAGAAACTTACAGAGTAACTTACCAAAGATTGCGGAGACCATCTGAGATACATGGCGTTTTAAGCCGGATAGCTCGGCGGTTCTTTCAGTAAGAGTGGCCTCCGCATCTTCGGCCCGGCTGAGCAAAGCAGTTTTTTCGTCCGCCCAGGCTTTTCTTTCGGCTTCAAACTTTTTCTTCAGTTTCTCTTGTGCAGATACACTGAATTCAAATTTGGAGTTGGCCTTTTGGGTTTCACTTTCCTGAGTCTTCAGGCGGTTCTTTAGATCAGAGATTTCCGATTCAAATTTCTTACAGACGGCCTGTACAAATTCCGGGTTACAGTTAGGGTGATTATAATGCAACATTAAGTCCCAAGCACTTTGCAAGCAAAGACACTTGGCACTTGGGGGCTAATGTATGCTGAAGAGCTCTATTTACAGTGCCGGTTCATGAAAATAAGTCCCAAGCACTTTGCAGGCAAAGGTACTTGGCACTTGGGGGCTAATGCGTAAAGCTGCTCAACTACTTGATTAAAACAAGGTAAGGACCGGTTCAACTATGCTGTTTAAACCGGCCCTCGAGTGTTACCAGATAAGCCGGTTTTCTTGCAGTGATTACTAAGCCGGTATTAAGTCTACAACATATTTCATCATAAGTAATAGACTTGGGGGCTGGCATGGTAAGGATAACTATGGAGTAAGCAAGAGAGTCATACCTCAGACTTTTGCTGTATTTGCTTCACCATATCAATTTCCAGGTCCCGGCTGTTGTGCACTTGATTAATATAGCCAGAGACAATATCTCCAATGCTCAGATTAGCATAATCAGTGATGTCCAGCCTGGCCCTGCGGCGTTCCAGAAGTTCTTCCTTGGCAGAGCATCTAGCCAACACGGTGGGTCTTCCCGGTTCGACAAACTCGGTCCGGGTGATTACAACGTCCGGATCATCTGGATGAGCCGGGCTGGGGATCTCCGGGTTATCAGAACCTTCCATAACTTGTTCATCAGATGGAGCAGTGGCGGTTTCAGGAGCTGGTGCAGACGGCGGCTCATGAGCAGAAGCATCAGGTTCAGTCAGGACCGGCTCTTCGGCCGGCTTATTTTTCTTCGCCCTCTTGCTGGGCTTTACTTGTACACTGAAAGTCAAAGGGTTAGTGCAAAAACATGAGTAAGATAAGCACAAAATAAGCTGATCATCATTACCCGGGTGCGGTTTTGAAAGCCGGCAAGCTAGACTGCATTGAGTCGCCGGAGGAAGGTGAAGTTCCCTGGTAGTTTGAATCAGAAGAATTGAGTGGTTGACGAGTGACGCCCGCCAAAGGATGAAAAGGATATAAGTCGGAGATAACCTCAGTCCGGCGCTTCCTTGATGCTTCGGGTAAGCCGGAGGAGAGGTCTGCATCCTTGCTGGTCCGGGTCTGCCTCCGACTCTCATAAATCTGTCGCTTCAAAAGAAATTGAGGATCTTGATAAGCTAAAGGATGTGAAAATCTTACTTTCCGGGTTACTCTTCGGACTTTCTGTCTTGGCAAAGGCTCGGAGTCGGAGGAAATTATAGTTACCTCTTCAATCGCTTCATGACTCGCTCCGGTGTCCTCCTGCTGATAATCCATGTCAATAAGATGGTTAAGAAAGGAGCTTAAAGAGTCAAGGGCTACCTCTGACTCGGAGGTGTCTTCCAGGTGAAGCAGGTCCGAGGCGCTAGGTTTACTCCCCTTCTTACGGGGAGCGGCTCTCCTGGCGGCTTTCTTAACCTTTCTGGCTTTCTTGGCAGCTTCATGGTCATACTTGACCTTCCAGAATTTATCATTAGCCTGTAAAATACAACAAAGGTTTTTGAAGTTAAGACGAAATCGTTAAAATGGAAGGTGAGGTGTTCAGGTCAATAGTTTACCGCTGGGGCCGGGTTAGCCTTGCAGAAAGGACTTAAGCCTGTTCTCCCGCAATCTGCCAGGCTCTCGTTCAGAAGAGACTTGGTCATGTCATCAATGACGTCCTCAGGTAAGTCGTTGGGACTGTGCCGAAGAGGATCATCCTTCCGGCCCGTATAATCGCACATTAAGCCGGGGCGGCGGCTTAAAGGAATCACCCGCCAGGCAATCCAGACCCGGACCAGATCAATGCCATTCAGGCCGTTCCCCAGAAGAGCTCTGATCTTGTTAATGGTGGGAGTAAGTGGCTGACGTTCAGCTTGAGATAGTTTATCTGGCAAGGGGTGATTTGATTCCAGACGCAGGGCGCGAAAGCCGGGCAGAGGATTCTCATCAGCCGGAGAAGTGTCTTGGCAGTAGAACCATGTCTGGTTCCAGTCTTTCGGGTGGCTTGGCGGCTCAGCATAAGGAAAGAGACAATCTCTCCGTCGTTGGATTGAGATTCCACCGAGCTCCAGGCTGGGCCCATTGGCACATTCATTTTGGCGGTTCAGATAGAATAACTCTCTAAAGAGTAGCAAGCTGGGCTCTTCTCCAAGGTACACCTCACAGAACACTTGGAAGTTACAAATGTTTGACACGGAATTGGGTCCAATGTCTTGAGGTCGCAGGTCGAAAAAGTGCAGAACATCTCTGAAGAATTTTGAGCCGGGAGGAGCAAAGCCCCGGCTCATGTGATCAGCAAATATGACAACCTCTCCGTCCTTGGGTTGAGGTCTCTCTTCAGACGGGTCAGGAGCACGATATGACATGACCTCTTTCTTGGGCAGGTAACCCGTTTTCACAAAGTCAGCTAAGGTGCTATCGGTGACGTTAGATCTAACCCAGTTGCATGCAATGGGCGCCTTGGGAGCCTTGGGCGGCATTTGAAGGATGGAAGCCTATGACAAAATAAAATTTCCGGTTCAAATTTAAGCCGGAGGAAGGTTTCAGTTTAGTATTTAAGGTGGCGGCTTATGAAGGGGCCTAATGATATATGGCTAATTGTGTCAGATTATTTAAGCCGCTATGGATATCATGAGAATTAAGTTATTTGAATCTATTATGAATGAGCCGGAATATTCATGAAGTATTGCCTTTTTTAAAGCCGGAGATATGAGCCGCCATAGCTAACAGATGCAATTTTTGCCTAAGTGTTGCACAAACAAGTTTCACAGATTGCAGTGATTATTTTGCATCAAACGGTCGTCCAGAAAAGAAAATTTCCTAGACCTAAAAACTGGTACAGAGAAGCTCATAAGCTCCAGTGAGGTCTTTTTGCAAGTAAAAGGGGTCTACTAGTGTTGAAAATGGGTGCGAAACAACTACCGCAGGAGGTCTGTACTGTTTTTCAAATCAAAAGAAATCGCGGTGGAAGAACTATGAAGGAACTGAGATGAACTACGAAGAACACGGAGAAAGCGCGGAACCCTAATGCGGATCTGATGTTCGAGAAGAAGAAGACTTACGGTTGCAGGTTCACTGCGGAGAGTCGCCGCCGTTCTCTGGACCAGCTCAGGTTGATGCAGCGGCCGAGGCTGAGGAAGACGAGAGGCGCGGCGGCGGCGGCGGAGCTCGGGTTCTGGGGCGTTGAGAGGAGGAAGACGATGGAAAGGGAAGAGTGAGAGAGGACCCGGTCGGGCCTATTTATAAGGGACGGCTGATGAGTGGGCGCGAGAAACGAGGAGGCTGAAGACATGATTATCCAGCTGCAGAGGCGCCTCGATTTTCGGGATAGTTATTAAGATAAGGATCCGTTGAGATACGTTGGACAGAACGTGCATTAATGGCGGATGACGTCACGGCGGGTTACCAAGAATCCAGAAGATGACGTCATGGCGGGTTATAACCTTTGCGCAAACAGAAGCCGGAAGATTTTTTCTTAAGATTGACATGAACCGGTTCAAATCAATCTGGGGCCTAATGTTGAGGATATAGCTACTGGTGTAACCCGCCCAAGATGGGCCGGGTTACGTTGCGACAGCTCTTCATTCAGAAGCCCAAGGACAGGTTAAGGATGGCGGTTTAGTAATAGGTCTAAGGCCCAGAGGCGACTTAAGGCCCGTAGTGGTAAACCGCCGTTGTGGCATGACTTGTAGTGTAAGGAAAGAATAGTTAAGAGTCCAAGCCGGACATACTTTATGAGCCGGCCGGGACTCTGGGAACCGCTGGGCGTTAACCTTTCTATATAAAGGGACGACCCGGCGGCGGTTCAGGACAAGTAACATCATATCGATAGCCAGGCATAGCGGTTTAGCTCCCTGGTCATCGAAACCCCAAGTAATTCCACCTCAACTGGAGTAGGCTTTTACGTTCACCGTAAGGGGCTGAACCAGTATAACCTTCGTGTCCTTTGTCCCGTTTAACCCCTTTAAGCTTCCTAGCTGCGATGGCTCCACGACTAAGTCCTTGCATGAGGACATCTGCCGTGACAATTCCACGACAACTTTCATATACTTTTGGCAACTTTTTATATTATTTTGGGACAACATATTGATCCAGTGCCAGTTCCTGTTTGTGGGATGTTTTTTGTTTCGCAGAATATCCATACCAAACGAACTCCAAACACGATAAAAATTTATGGAGATTTATGTTGGAATATTTGTGATTTTTGGGAAAAAGAATCAACATGAGACGATGCCCGAGGGGCCCACAAGCTCGAGGGGCGCGCCCCCTACCCTAGGCGCGGCCAGCAGACTTCTGGGGGCCCTGTAAGGTGGTTGGTGCCTTTCTTTCGCTGCAAGAAAGATAATATCCGAAAGAAAAAATTGTTAAAATTTCAGCCCAATCGGAGTTACGGCTCTCCAGGAATTTAAGAAATGGTGGAAGGCCAGAAAACAGGGTCGCGATACAGAAGAGAAATAGAGAGATAGATCCAATCTCGGAGGGGCTCCCGCCCCTCCGCCGCCATGGTGGCCATGGACCAGAGGGGAAACCCTCCTCCCATCTAGGGGGAGGTCAAGGAAGAAGAATAAGGAGGGGCTCTCTCCCCCTCTCTCCCGGTGACGCCTTAACACCGTCGGGGCCATCATCGTGACGGCGATCTACACCAACTACTTCGCCGCCGTCATCACCAACTCTCTCCCCCATCTATGCAGCGGTGTAACACTTCTTCTCCCCGTTGTAATCTCTACTTAAACATGGTGCTCAACACTATATATTATTATCCAATGATGTGTGGCTATCCTATGATGTTTGAGTAGATCCGTTTTTTCCTATGGGTTGATTGATGATCATGATTGGTTTGAGTTTTATGTTTTACTATTGGTGCTGTCCCATGGTGCTCTCCGTGTCGCGCAAGCATGAGGGATCCCCGTTGTAGGGTGTTGTAATATGTTCATGATTCGCTTATGATGGGTGGCACGAGTGACGGAAGCACAGACCGGAGTAAGTGGGTTATTGCGTATGGGAGTAAAGAGGACTTGATACTTAATGTTATGGTTGGGTTTTACCTTAATGATCTTTGGTAGTTGCGGATGCTTGCTAGAGTTCCAATCATAAGTGCATATGATCCAAGTAGAGAAAGTATGTTAGCTCATGCCTCTCCCTCATATAAAATTGCAATAATGGTTACCGGTCTAGTTGTCGATTGCCTAGGAACAAATAATTTTCTTGTGAAAAAAAGCTCTCTACTAAAACCAACTTAATTGTTTCTTTATCTAAACAGCCCCTAGCTTTTATTTACGTGTTCTTTATTATCTTGCAAACCTATTCCTTTACACCTACAAAGTACTTCTAGTTTCATACTTTTTCTATGTAAAGCGAACAATAAGCGTGCGTAGAGTTGTATCGGTGGTCGATGGAACTTGAAGGGAATATAAATTCTACATTTAGCTCCTCGTTGGGTTCGACACTCTTACTTATCGAGAAATGCTGCAGTTGATCCCCTACACTTGTGGGTTATCATTACTATTCACACCCACGCGGCAGGCCTTTGAGGCTAAGTAATTCCACGTCTTCGAACTCAACATGAGTTCGGCTGGGTCTTGGTCAGGGGACACCATTCCTTCGGGGAGTGGTCCAGGATGACTTTCAATAAAGAAAAGAATCTCGGGGTGACAAAGAGAAACTCACCTGTCAAGCCAAGTAATTCGGATACGGAGTTGTTAACATCAAGAAGGTCGTCCTCCGTATAAAAGATCAGTTCGGGGGCTACTGACGGTGTACTGGACTAGGGGATACTAACCTAGTCGGCCCATAGTCCTCGGGCCCGGCTGGTGGGCCCTCATTCGCATCAAGGTGGACCTTGGAAGCTGCACGCATGTTCAAGATTGCGCGTGTCGAAGACTTGACGTATACTCCAAGATATCTCCTGCCACCTCTGCGCATCCCCTGGATACCAACTATGTAACCCTATATACCCTACCTAGCATGTATATAAGTCAAAGGGTTTAGCCCCTAGAGGGGACCGAATCACAATTACATTCACCTAGCCCTAGAGTTAGAACACTACTTACGATCTCGAGGTAGATCAAGCTTGTACTCGATACAAATCATCAATATAAACAAAAGCGGGACGTAGGGTTTTACCTCCATCAATAGGGCCCGAACCTAGGTAAACATCGTCTCCCTTGTTCCTGTTACCATTGATCCGAGATCCATAACTCGGGACCCCCTACCCCGAGGTCTGGCGGTTTTGACACCGACAGCGGTGGCGTCTGGAACGACACCACTGGCGGCTCCCGTGTGATGTTGAAGCCGCCGTGTTCCTCAGACCCGTGGGGATCGTGAGCCGCGCCTGCCCCGGCGCTTGAATGGGCACCGAGCGTCACTGGCGGTGGCGGGGCTTGTGTCGAGCCCGCCGGTGCGTCCTCACTGGTTTGTTGCGTCACCAGCGCCGCAATAGCCTCGCCCAGATCAGCGACGCGCCGTTCCAGATCAGTCCTCCAAGCGAGGAGACCGTCGATCTTCATCGTCGTAGCTTGTTGCGCCTTGGTGTTGGCCGCGATGAGGGACTCCCACCGATCGAGAAAGGACTGGATCGATGAATCTATGGTTTCCAGGAGGGATCGTGCTTTACGTAGACTCCTGGTCTCCACGAATTGCGCCAGATCGAGGATGGGGACGGGTGGTGGACTGGCCTCTGATACCAGATGTATGAGGGTGGATGGATTGCGCTCGATCTACGGTAGCTTACACGAATCCTCGAGGGGAATTTGGGTTTCGATTACAGACGAACTAGGGTTACAGAGAGGGGAATGGAGGTAGGTAGCCGCCGTGTCCGGTTCATCTAGTCCACTGGATGGCCAGCTCTTCGTTTTTTTAGGCAAAACACACTTTATTTATAGCTCATGAACAATGTTTACAGGAACAGCTGGGTCATACGGAATCCCTAGCCAAATATGTCTAGCAACTCCTAGATTAACAGCGTGCTTTGCAAGAGCATGAGCTTAAAAATTAAAGTTTCTGCTCTCATAAATTAAACTACATCTATCAAAATGATTTCAACGCTCTTTAAATTCTCTTATAATAACACCATACGGTCCCGATGAGCCTTGCTCGATGCCCTTCACCCCGACTTGGCAATCAGATG
The DNA here is from genome assembly GCF_018294505.1 of Triticum aestivum. NCBI lineage: Eukaryota > Viridiplantae > Streptophyta > Magnoliopsida > Poales > Poaceae > Triticum > Triticum aestivum. The sequence goes on along the minus strand of NC_057802.1, from coordinate 409,010,870 downwards.
CAACAACAAAATTTAAGAGAGAAAGATCATCAGCCAGTACAAGACCCTCGCGACAGGCCAATGCTTCTAGACAAGGAGGATCGTCAATATTTTCTACCACGATTGCTGAAGCTCCAACGTATTAGCCGGTGCTGTTGGGCCTTACTGCGCCCACTTTGGCCCGGCTGTGCGTCGGTTGGGCCTCCTGGTTCGAGTTGGTCGCGAGGCAGTAGGTGAGCGTTGCAAGCCGCTGTCAGGTGGGTCCTTCTTGTCAGCGACGTCGGTCGGCCATGGCACGGTATGGGCGCTGACACTTGGTGCCGTCTGTAGCAGCGCATTACTGTCTACCTGAAAAAAAAAGTTGTTCGGAAGGAAGGACATCGCCTTTATGAAAACTACCACTGGTACTGTCAAATGTGGAAGCATGGGCATCGTGCTACCGGAGAGTTGCGGTTCGCCACGGCGTATCTAGAGGCTAGAAAAGGCAGATCATGCGCGAAAGTAAAGTGCTAGACTTTGCCAGTTCGGATCCTGTCATCTCAACCTTGTCTTATACCACCACCTTCAGTAAAAGCCATTTCCTCGAGTCGACGGCCATGAATGAGCGTTCAACTGATAACGATCTGCTAGCAGTATTTAAACGGCTCGGCTCGTACACGCACGCACGATTTCCTGATCGGCCGACACCTGCAACGTGCAATTCTAATTGTACGCATGTTACGGCGGTCGTCCTATCATGATCACACTGATCTCGGCGGTGATTTCGGAGGAGCGGCCGGGAAAGCCAAGCGGCGACAGACAAAATTTTCTTGCAGTCCCTTCGTCTTTATGGTTTGAATTCAGTTTGCATCGCCAAGGTATCTACAGTTCGGAGGAGCTCGTTGAACATGCACGTGCAGACCGATTTGGAAAAGCAATTTTAGACCTAACGTGGTCCTCGATCGGGCCTCGTCGTGTCGTGGAGGGCGACGGTGAGGTCGGTGTCGGTGTCGCCGCCTTGGATCGATGATGCCCCCTTTCCGGTACCGGTATGCCGATTGCAGAGGTTCAGTGCACAGCAACTGTCGACCAGGGATAGATGCATGCATGAATGGATATACAGCAACGACGCTTTTCCGCATGGGATGTGAGTGCTCGCTACGTGGTTTCTGACATGGAACGACTGGTGCGGCGGCAACGGGAGGAGGCAGGCGATCGGTAGCCGCTGTAGCTCGCTGTGCGCCGCCGGCTTTTCGCTGAGCTGAATTCAACAAGTTTCATGGATATGGTAATCGGAGCCCCCCTCCTTTTTACACCCGGCTTTGCCAATTGCGGGCCGCCACTTCACCGTTTTCGAAATTTGGAAGGATAATAGTCGCACGGCTAGAGGAATGTTTTTCCATTTCCTTTCGACGCATGATCGAGGTGACATGCATGTTACACTGGAAGAGAGAGTAGTGGGTTGCTGCCCACTGTGGAGTTGACAACACGACGTCACGGTGGAAAAACAAGTGACATTTTTGTGGAAAGAAAAAAAGAAGGGTGAGTTGAGTTGAGTTATCCACACATCGCTATCGCCTACGGCGCGGCACATGCGAGTGCACAGTCAATGCACTGTGTCTGTCGATTCGCCGGTCACGCACCACCTAGCCAGGCTAAACTAAGTAGGTTTGATTAGCACGGACGTTGGCGCAAGCGGCCGAGGACAGCCTCGGTTCTCACGAGTCCCAACGGAGATCCACGCGCCTCCCTCGTCGCAGTCTTGTGATCTTGTCTTTCTCGCCGGCCGCACCGGAATGTGGCTCATGCACCGTCCCCTGGACGACACGCCAACAAATGTACAGGTGTGTACACTACAGTACTCGGTGCTAACTCGACACCTGCCCATCGGTAAGAGTAAGAGCATCTTCAACCCCCCGCGCAAAAAAAAAGAGCATCTTTCAACCGACTAGGTTAATTTGATCCCTGTACCTTCACGAACGCATCCGGCTTCGGGCGATGTTGTTCCAAGTCCTTATTAGTTTGTGCATGCAACCGTGACCCCTAGCCTATCGATCACATGTATATGACTAGTAGGGATGAAAAAAGAAGACTGACCAGGTCTCGCTCGCGTCGCCTCAGGGGGGCGACTCGGGCGCCCCAACCGCCGCCGCCCTCGACCTCCCTCCTCCTCTTCTTCCCCGCCGCCGCCGAAGGAGGCCGGCGAGCGAAGCTTGCCCGGCGGACGGCGGACGGCAGGCCCTCCTCCTTTCTTCACGAGGGGATCCTCTGGCTGAGATGCGTCGGCGTCCCTGGGCGTACAGCATGGAGACGGACTTGGCGCGCTCGGGCGGCGGCCCGATGGGATCCCGGCGGCGCTGCGGGGGCTGGCGGCGGCGGATCTGGGGTTTCCCACCCCAGATCGGCTCTCCTTCGGGTGGTCGGGCTCGGGCGCCGTCCGGCGGTCCTAAGCGGTGGTGGGCGCTCGCGTTGGCTATCCTCCTTCACTGATGTGATTGGGGGCGGCCGAAGGCGTTGGCATGATGCCGGATTCGAGCACGGTGGTGGCGCCGTCCCCTTCAGGGATGACGGCCGGGTGGTGGGTCCTTGTGGCGGCGCCGGTGGCGGCGGATCTTGGGATCCCGCTCCCGGGGACGTTGTAGGACGCGGCGGCCCGTGCACGAGAGATGGAGTTTTTTCGAACAGATCTGAGTGAAAACTTGCTTTTGACTACTGCAAAGGCCGGTGGTGGCAGCGTTGTCTGCGTCGTTCCCTTCTTGAAGGCATCGTCGTGGAGAAGTTCAAGGCCACTCTCTGCTACCTCCGGGGAAAATCCTAGATCAGTTGATCGGATGACGGCGGCGCTCTGGTGTCGTTTCCCCCTTGGGGGCGTCATTCATGGAGGTACACACGGGCTCGGGGAACAGAGGACGACTTCTTTGGTGGAGCGGTACTTCATCTTATACATTGATGGCGGCGGATCTCGGCGGTGTGGCGCTGTGGAGATTCGGAGTCCGATGCGCAGAGATGGACTCGCGTGGGAGGAGGATGTTGTCTGACGTCATGGTGACGTCGATGGCAGAAGAGGCCTGGCAAGGTCGATGCATTAATTTCTGTTCTGAAGATGGATTGGTGGAAGATGGCGGCGACGACACAGAGAGTGCGTCGGACCAGTTTGTGCCCCGAACTCGGTATGTGGCTTGGTTGGGGCCTCTATCTTTAGACGTTAGCCATTTGTGCGATGTCTGTTTGGTATTAGGCTCGGACTATCGGCACCCCTTCATCAGGTGGATAGGAGTAGCGACAGTTGTTGCTAAGATGGTGGCTTCAGACTACCTAATGTACTACTTTATAAGGTCTTTATGAATAATTAATAAAATGGTTGCATGCATCGTCCAGATGCAGAGGCCGGGGGTAATCCTCCTTTTCTAAAAAAAGTAGGGATGAAAAAAGAAGACTGACCGAACATGCCTAAACACACTCATATCCATCGCACATATCGGTTGGATTTGAGTAGTATCGGACGAGACAAACATATAAAGATAATTTAGAGGTTCGACTAGTTAGTGAATTCACGACATCTTGCATTGTGCGAGTGAGTGAGGGGAATATGGTGATCTATTGGCACTTGTGTGCATCGTGCCTCCCCACCTCTTCAACGAAGACGTACCTTCCCAAAAGGAGGAAACTTCGAAAACACGTCCCCATCTTCACTTCCGGTTACTTCTATCCTTTACTTTGTGCAAGCTTGTTATACAGTGTTTTCTCTTAGCTTACACTTGTTGTTTGTTGTGCTTTGTCATATGTGTTGTCAATCTAGTTGCATATCTTGACAATCTACTTTTGTTGGACCTAAAATTAGCAAAAGAAGTTAAAAATTGTTAGTCGTCTATTCACCCCCTCCCTCTAGTCGATCATATTGATTCGTTCAGTCGTTTGCGGGTTATCGGTGATGGCTAGACTAAGATTTAGAAGCACAGGGATGAATATTTCACTAACATGGTTTTCCATGATAAAAAAACCTCGCCGAGAGGTGGGTCAACCTCCACTATGTCGCCGACAAGCGGTTCCGATAGGCGGCTGTGAGAGTCAAGTTGGATAGCCAGTGGCGTTTGGCGGCGGTGTAGAGGTGAAGAATTTGAGGTTGCATATGGAGGGGGAGCCGAGTCGAGCAAGCTGAAAGGAAGTGAGAGTGAGGAGAAAGAAGCTCGATTTTTTTGGTGGAACGCCTCTTGAGGGAGTCCTGGATTAGGGGGTCCCCGGGCGTCCGGGCTATGTGACATGGGTCGGACTGGTGGGCTGTGAAGATACAAGATAGAAAGCCTTCCCCCGTGTCCGGATGGGACTCTCCTTTGCGTGGATGGCAAGCTTGGCGTTCGGATGTATAGTTTCCTTTCTCTGTAAACCGACTTTGTGCAACCCTAGGCCCCTCCGGTGTCTATATAAACCGGAGGGTTTAATCCGTAGAGGCTAAGACAAATCAGACAGGCTAGATATTTAGGGTTTAGCCATTACGATCTCGAGGTAGATCAACTCTTGTAACCCCTATACTCATCAAAGTCATTCAAGCAGGAAGTAGGGTATTACCTCCATTAAGAGGGCCCGAACCTGGGTAAACATCGTGTCTCCTGCATCCTGTTACCTTCAATCCTCAGACGCACAGTTCGAGACCCCCTGCCCGAGATCGGCTGGTTTTGACACCGACATTGGTGCTTTCATTGAGAGTTCCTCTGTGATGTCGACAGAAGGTTCGATGGCTCGTTCGATCATCTACAACGACGCCGTTTCTGGGGAAGCTTTCCTCCCCGGCCAGACTTTTGTATTCGGCGGCTTCGTTCTGCGTGCCAACTCGATTGGCCACCTCGAGCAGTCGATAGCTACGCCCCTGGTCATCAGATCAGTTTCGGGAACCTAAACTATCTCGCTGATATTCGAGGAGACTTGATCTTCAAAGGGTTCGCGGCCCCAACCACCGCTCCGGCCTTAGATCCAGAGCAGACTACCGGGTCCGAAGACGGGAGTTTAGAGCCCGCCGGACTCTCTGCAATTGTGGAGCTCGCTGCCGAAGATCCGGAGGGGACTGCGTCATCGGCAAGCCCAGAGTCAAACCGGGCTCCACTAGCCATTGAAAGGCCGGACTCGCCCCCAGACACCCGCTCCGAACTCTCAAAGTCCGCGCCAAGCGAGCATGGCCAGAGGGCTCCTGCCCCGACTGGCTCCATGGACTCTCGCTTCCCTGTCCAAACCTCGCTGTTGAACGAGGCCCTGGACCTAATGCGATCCCTCACCATTACAGAGGAATCACTTCCGAATTACGCTCAGCCCGGACTAGGGGCTGAAAGCGGGGAATTTTACGTCCCACCCACCACCCACTTCATAGCCACTGTCGAAGATCTAAGCGACATGCTGGACTACACCTCCGAAGACATCGACGGCATGGACGACGATGCCGGAGATGAACAAGGCCAAGACCCGCCATTTAATGGACGTTGGACGGCCACCTCCACATATGATGTGTATATGGTGGACACACCCAAAGAGGATGACGGCGACGGCAAGAAGGATCCGGTTGAGGACAAGCCTGCTGAGGCACCTCCAAAGCATCGACGTCAGCGGCGCCACTCAAAATCGCGTCGCGAAAAAGACAGCAATACCGGCACCGCAGATAATGACACTCCGGAGAACGCCGAAGACCCCGAAGCCCCCGTCGAACCAACATCCGAACAGGATGATTGGGAGGAGGGGCAAGTTAACCCCGACGATCCGATCGGGAACGAGGACTCGGAGGATAGTAAGTATCTACCAATCTCCGAGGATGATGTGAGCCTCAGCAATGAAGACTTCATCGTACCAGAGGAACCCCTCGAGCAGGAGCGCTTTAAGCGCCGGCTAACCGCCACTGCGAGAAGCCTAAAAAAGAAGCAGCAGCAGCTTCAAGCCGAATAGGATACGGTCAACGACAGATGGACTAAAGTCCTGGCAGCCGAAGAATACGGCCTTGAACGCCCAACAAAGAGCTACCTGAAGCGTAAGCTACTACCACAATTTGACGACGAGGCTCTTGAGCCAATACCGCCAAAGTATAAAGCTGCTGACGAATCTGACCGACCACCACTTGGGCAGGACAGAGCGGCTACTTGCGTCGAACATCAGCCCGCACCTCCCCGACATAGAGGCAAGGAGGTAGCAGCTACGGGCTACACCTACGACCTACGTAAGGACCTGGACAATAGAGCCGGTCAGACCAGATCAATCTATCAATCAAGGGCGTGCTCCAATGCGAGAAGATGGTCATCAGGCCTAGCGTGACAAGCACAACCTCACCCGGGCCGAAAACCGCATACGGACTTCATCCGAACTGCGTCGTGACATCGCCCGATACAGAGGCGCCGCACACTCCATATGCTTCACTGATGAGGTAATGGAGCACCAGTTCCCAGAAGGGTTTAAACCCATGAACATTGAATCATACGATGTAACGACAGATCCCGCAGTATGGATTGAAGATTTTCTTGTCCATATCCACATGGCTCGCGGTGATGATCTCCATGCCATCAAGTACCTCCCGCTAAAATTAAAGGGACCAGCTCAGCACTGGCTGAACAGCCTCCCAGAAAACTCCATTGGTAGCTGGGAAGATTTGGAAGATGCCTTTAGAGACAACTTCCAAGTTACCTATGTTCGGCCCCCATATGCCGACGACCTCAGTCACATAGTCCAGCAACCCGGAGAGTCAGCCCGGAAACTCTGGACCAGGTTCTTAATTAATTAAAAAGAACCAAATTGTTGATTGTCCGGACGCGGAAGCCCTTGCGGCCTTTAAACACAGCGTCCGCGACGAGTGGCTCGCCCAACACCTCGGCCAAGAAAAACCGAAGTCTATGGCAGCTCTCACCACACTCATGACCCGCTTTTGCGCGGGAGAACATAGCTGGTTAGCTCGTAGAAGCAACAGCACCAGTGACCCTGGTACCTCTGAAGCCAGAGATGGCAACGGCAAGCCACGAAGCAACAAACACAAGCGTCAAAGCAACAATGAAGATACCGAAGACATGACGGTCAACGCCGGATTCAGTGGCTCTAAACCCGGTCAGCGGAAGAAGCCATTCAAAGGAAACAAAGGTGGTCCATCCAGTTTGGACCGAATACTGGATCGGCCTTGCCAGATCCACGGCACCCTGGACAAGCCTGCCAACCATACCAACAGAAATTGTTGGGTCTTTAAACAGGCCGGTAAATTAAACACCGAACACAAGGGGAAAGGGCCACCCAGCGAGGACGACTATGAAGAGCCTAGCCCAACGAACACAGGGGGGGCAAAAGAAATTCCCCCCCCCCCCCCGAGGTGAAAACAGTGAACATGATCTATGTCACTCATATCCCCAAGCGGGGAGCAAGTGCGCTCTAAGGGACGTTTATGCCATAGAGCCAGTCGCCCCAAAATTTAACCCATGGTCAGCCTGTCCGATCACTTTTGATCGCAGAGACCATCCGCCCAGTATCCGTCATGGAGGTTCGGCAGCATTGGTCCTCGATCCAATTATCGACGAATTCCATCTCCCGCGAGTCCTTATGGACGGCGGCAGCAGCCTTAACATGCTTTATCAGGACACTGTCCGCAAAATGGGCATCGATCCATCAAGAATCAAGCCCACTAAAACCACTTTTAAAGGAGTAATACCTGGTGTAGAAGCCCGCTGCATGGGCTCAATAACATTGGAAGTGGTCTTCGGTTCGCTCGATAACTTCCGAACCAAAGACTTGATCTTCGACGTCGTCCCTTTCCATAGTGGTTATCACGCACTGCTCGGGAGAACCGCCTTCAGCCACTTCAATGCGGTCCCGCATTGTGCTTACTTAAAGCTCAAAATGCCTGGACCCCGTGGCGTTATTACAGTTAATGGAAACATGGAGCGCTCCCTCCGTACCGAGGAGCATACCGCGGCCCTCGCAGCCGAAATACAGGGTGGCCTTGTTGAGCCGAATACTAAATCGGCAGTCAAGCCCTCGGACACTGTCAAACGAGTCCGGTCTACCCTGCAGAATGGCAGTCCGGCTCGTCCAGAGCTAGATTAGCAATTCGGCCTCCGTCAAAGCCCCAACCTGATAACGGCATACGTACCACGCGTACATAACTATGCACTAAAGATACCATGGGCAAGGACGGAGGCATACTAAAAACAAAGTCTACGGTACGGCTCGACCCTATCCAAACCTTCATATTTTCCCACCTTTTATTTTCCAGGTTCTTTACAACCCACATCACTTTCCGATGGTACCAAGGGCCCCTTTCCAGACCCCTTATGTACACTGGATTGTTAATCCTCTCAAAGGATCATACACCAAGGTGAAAAGCGGCGCAGACGTGCGGCAGAGTGTCCAAAGGATCTTCAGGATCATCTTTCCTTTTTTAGGACCTGTATATAGCTGTCCCTTATTCTTGGCATGTAAAATAGCCTTGATGCTTATGGCACCTTCTGTAAAAATACGTTTTGACGTACCAATCAGACTATAATGGAAACAATTTCGCCCAACCTTGTTCGGTATTGGCTTATTTAATTTGTCTTCCCCTTTACGTTAGATTGGCATATCCACCTCGGCATGACTTAAATTGCCAGGGGCTCTGTTCAGCCATATATATTTTCGAAAACAGAAAGTCCGAACACTCTCAGAGTAGACTTCGGCGTCACGAATACTGCATTATATGCATCGGCTCCGAATCATGTCTTTGGTCAATAGTTGGGTTGCCCGGCTCCTGTGTTTGCTACCTTACGTTTCGCTTGTTCGGCTAAGGTAGTAAAGGGAGAACTACTACGATTGTGTTTCTAGTTCGCCCGGTCAAGCACCTCAGTAGATAAAGCCGAAAACTGATTGTCATGATGCGGCGAGAGCTGGTCAGCAATTCGGAGACTTACTAAATCTCTAGCGATTTCTTCCATATTACACGAAGGACTGGCTCTTCCCGTCACGCGCTTAAGGCATCCAAGTTCGGATAGCCACATACGCACCAGGGGCAAACTCCTATGACTAGGTGAGAGTGATAAAGCCGTATAGTCCGATTGCCTAGTTCGCCGCATTGACACCTCCTTTCCGGACCAAGATGTTGGGTCAAGTGTGGCCATGTGCTATTCCGAACACCCCCGTAGTATCTACGTGGGGGCTGAAGCCGACGACTGGCAAACTCTCAGTGATAAAAACGGCCGCACAGGAGGAAAAACACTTTCAGATAAATGCATAAAATATATTACATAGCCTTGGTTTATACTACATGGTCTGGGTAGCTCGGACACATTTACTCGAACATAATATCCTTCAAGCATTGACCCTCTATCAAACGGGCACCCTCAAGGACGTCTTCGAAATAGCGCTCCGGCTTGCGGTGGTCCTTGCCTCCGGGCGGACCGTCAACTGCTACGACGGCGGCCTTCATCTTCGCCCACTGCATCTTGACACAGGCAAAGGCCGTCCGCGCACCTTCTATGCACGCCGAGTGCTTGATAGCGTCAACTCGAGGCAAGGCGTCGCCGAGCCGCTTGACCAGGCTGAAGTAGCTGCTAGGAATGGGTCCGGCTGGCCATAACCGGACTATGATGTCCTTCATGGCAAAACCAGACATCCTATGCCGCTCGGCCAGCTACATCATCTCGTTGTTTAGCACCGCTGGCCGCTCCGGCACCAGGTACTACGACCAGAAGAGCTTCTCTGTCGTGTTCCCTTCTTGGGCCCGGAAATACTGGGCGGCGTCGGTAGCGCTCCTCGGGAGGTCCGCAAAGGCGTCTAGAGCACTCCATAGTCGATTCAGCAAAGCATATCTCCGACCGCCAAATATAGTCTGTAAAAGAAAAGGCTTACCAACCGCTATTTGTTCGGCTTGCTTGATCTCCTCGTGAGCCGCCCGGGACTCGGTCCGCACCTCCTTGGCCTCTTGGAGGGCCTTAGCGAGTTCGGCTGCCTGGGCCTTATTCTGCTCCTCCAGGGCCTCGCACTTGTTGGTAGCATCTTGGAGCGCCTGCTCCACTTCGGTCACCCGCGCCTCACACTTACGGCGGGTAACCTGCTCGGCCTCTAGATCCACAGCCGCTTTGTCCGCGTCCGCTTTGCTCGCCCTCGCCTCCTTCCTGGCTTCGGCAAGGGCACTCTTGAGGGTCTGGACCTCGGTCGCGGTGCCTACAATCATACACATAGCAGCACATGGTCTTAAACTCTGAGTTTGCATTACAATTCAGGCTTGTAAGGGGTCTTTTAAAAGCATACCTTGGGCCTCATTGAACCGCTTGTTAATACGGTCGATCTCATCATCAGCCAGCTTCAGTTTCCGCTTGAGTTCGGAAACTTCCGCGTCCTTGGCTGAAGCTACTAGCAGTGAGGCCTGTTTATCAAAATAGACAAGTATGTTATCTCTGGAATATTTGATCCTCTGTCCGGCCCCTTTTTCAAAAAGCCGGACAGAGTCTCAGGGGCTACTATCTATACACAGGCATATTTTTTACACATGCAAAAGCAGCTAAGAATATTACATCGCATACCTCAAAGCCTGTTAGCAAGCTGGTGAAAGCTTCGTTCAGCCCATTTTTTGCGGACTGAACCTTCTCAACCACCGTACTCATCAGGGTACGGTGCTCCTCCATGACGGAAGCACATCGAAGTGCTTCCCTCAAAATATCAGGCGCCTCCGGATTAATGGAGGTCATCGGTGGAGTCGGAGCTCTCCCCCTCCTTTAAAGGGGGCTGCTCGCTCGATTCCGGAGCCACATGGGTCTCCGGAGTGGTATTCGGCTGGGGGCCGGACTAGTCTAGGCCCCCGTCGTCAGTTTCCATGGGGGTTGTGCCCCTCATGTTTTCGGGAGCCGAGGCATTACCCTTTGGCGCCGTTCCCGCACCTCTCCCTAGCCCGGAGAGGTCCTTCGGGACAACACCTCAGTGTCATCCGCGACATGTGGCGGAGAGGCTCGCGGAGGCATTTCGCTCTCCATCATCTCCGGCGCCAAAGAGTTCCCCGAAGGCGATGATTGTTGGGGGAGATCACAGGCCGGACTGAAATACGTAAATGATATGTTATCCTACAATTTGTAAAAGGCCGGATATATGTATAGTATCTTTGAATGCTTACGATTCGGCCAGGGGCTTCGGCCTGGGGCGCCACTCGGGGATGGCTTCGGCGTTCGATTCTGAATCATCCGAAAGGGAGATCTTCCACGGAAGCCCCCGTTTTCTTCTTTCCCCCCTTAAGGGGAGAGTTGCTCTCCTCCTCTTCCTCTTCGTCTTCATCCCCCTCGTGGGAGGAGGGAGCTTCGGTATCTCCGGATGCAGCGTCCGAAGTACCTTTTCGGCGAAGGCCACTTCTGCCCTCCTTGCCCTTCTTCTTTGCCTTCTTCTCCGGCGCCTGGTACGGCGCCGGGACCAGCATCTTCGTTAGTACAAGAATGGCTGGATCTTCGGGCAGCGGAGCTGGACATCGGATCCGCTCCGCCTTCTTTGTCCAGCCCTGAAGGGAGAATGGAAGGCTCAGCATACCCCTTGGATTTACAAATTGAAGTTATGCTCGGAAATCATAAAACTTACTGGAGTGGCCGGATGAGCACAGTCGAGGCCGATGTCTTCGGTCGTCTCCTGCCACGACTTTTGGGCCTTGAAAAGCAGCTTCCAGATTTCTTCGTGCGTCGTGCCGAAGAATCACTGCAGGGTCCGAGGGTCCGCCGGATTGAACTCCCACATGTGGAGAGACCGGCGCTGGCAGGGGAGAATCCGGTGAAACAGCATCACCTGGATCACATCAGCAAGGCTGGTGTTCTTCTCCATCATATTCTTGATGCGCTTCTGCAGCATCATCACTTTATCGGACGATGCCCAAGCCAGACCCTTGTTAATCCATGACGCAAGCTGCATCGGGGGTCCGGATCTGAACACAGGAGCGGCCGCCCAGTTGGCGCCGTGGGGTTCGGTGATGTAGAACCACTCCTGTTGCCATATCTTGACAGTCTCCACTAAGGTCCCTTTTGTCCAGGTGACGTTCGGAAGCTTGCTCAGCATGGCGCCTCCACAGTCTGCGTGCTGCCCGTCAACCACCTTTGGCTTCATGTTGAAGACCTTAAGCCATAGGCCGAAGGGGGGGGGATGCGGAGGAGCGCCTCGCACACGATGATGAACGCCGAAATGTGGAGAAAGGGATTTGGGGCTAGATCGTGGAAATCTAGCCCATAATAGAACATGAGGCCGCAGACGAAAGGGTGGGGAGGAAACCCTAGTCCGCGGAGAAAGTGGGGGATGAACACTACCCTCTCGTTAGGCTTCAGAGTGGAGATGATCTGCTTTTTGGCAGGGAGCCGGTGGGCGATGTCCGCGGCCAAGTACCCCGCATCTCAGAGTTCCTTGACGTTCCTCTCAGTGACGGAGGAAGCCATCCACTTGCCCTGCGAGCCAGATCCGGACATGGCTGGAGTGTTTGGTGGCGACGGAAAAGATTGAAACTTGGGCGCTGGAGCTCGAGGATGGAAGGGCTGAGGGAGAAGAAGGCGTGAGGTAAAAAGATGGATCCTTATCCTCTTATAAAGGCAGTGAATGTCAAGCACCCCCTCAAGAGCCTTAAAACTCGCCTATTCCCAAGGGGTCGTGCAAACGGCACGGTTGGATTACCCAAACCCGTATTGATGAGAATCCCGCAATAAGGGGACACGATCTCTGCTTTGACAAGACATGTCAAAGAAGACCGCGCCTTGAAACGCGAAGCAAGAGGCTAAAAAATGGTTCGAAATAATAGTAAGGCCAGGCATAACGTCTCACCAAAAAAGCTGTTAATGGACATGACTTATTTTGTTTAAGTATTTTTCCCTTGTGGTTCAGGGTTGTAACTGTTATACAGAGTCGGATATAGTTCTCTTGTTCAACTGCTTTGGAGTATTCAAAGGAGGAACCCGCCTTGCAATGCCGAAGACAATCTGCGCGCCGGACACGTCGTCATTGAAGCCTGGTTCAGGGGCTACTGAGGGAGTCCTGGATTAGGGGGTCCCTGGTGTTCGGGCTATATGACATGGGCTGGACTGGTGGGCCGTGAAGATACAAGATAGAAGGCCTTCCGCCGTGTCCGGATGGGACTCTCCTTTGCGTGGATGGCAAGCTTGGCGTTCGGATGTATAGTTTCCTTTCTGTGTAAACCGACTCTGTGCAACCCTAGGCCCCTCTGGTGTCTATATAAACCGGAGGGTTTAGTCCGTAGAGGCTAAGACAAATCAGACAGGCTAGACATTTAGGGTTTAGCCATTACGATCTTGAGGTAAGATCAACACTTGTAACCCCTATACTCATCAAAGTCAATCAAGCAGGAAGTAGGGTATTACCTCCATTAAGAGGGTCCGAACCTGGGTAAACATCGTGTCCCCTGTCGGTGTCAAAACCGGCGGATCTCGGGTAGGGGTCCCGAACTATGCGTCTAAGGTTGATGGTAACAGGAGACGGGGGACACAATGTTTACCCAGGTTCGGGCCCTCTCTATGGAGGTAATACCCTACTTCTTTCTTGATTGATCTTGATGAATATGAGTATTACAAGAGTTGATCTACCACGAGATCGTAATCGCTAAAACCCTAAAAGTCTAGCCTGTATGACTATGGCTATGAGTATTCGCCTCTACAGACCTAGCCCTCCGGTTTATATAGACACCGGAGGGATCCAGGGTTACATAAGGTCGGTTTACAGAGAAAGGAATCTTCATATTTGATCGCCAAGCTTGCCTTCCACACCAAGGAGAGTCCCATCCGGACACGGGTAGAGTCTTCGGTCTTTGTATCTTCACAACCCATCAGCCCGGCCAATGGCTAATAGGCCGGACGCCCGAGGACCCCTTAGTCCAGGACTCCCTCAGTAGCCCCTGAACCAGGCTTCAATGACGAGGTGTCCTGCGCGCAGATTGTCTTCGGCATTGCAAGGTGGGTTCCCCTTTCCGAATACTCCAAGATAGTCTTCGGACGCAACGAACGTGCCCGGATCTGCAACACAAGTACCACACACACAGCCGTAGAGAGTATAATATTTTCATGAGTCCCATCTGCTGACAGCTTTTCGTGACATCACGCTTGCCCGGCCATTATTTGGAACGGTTTCTTGTCCTGCCATTCCATGTTTCGAGGCGCGGCTTTTATTGGCACATCTTGTTGAAGCAGAGATCGTGTCCCCTTATTGCGGGATTATCATCAATACGAGCGTGGGTAACCCTACCGTTCTACTAGAAAGATTCCTCAGGAATAGGCAGGTTTTCAGGCTTAGGAGGAGGCATTCGATACCCGTCGTCTTTATAAAGGAGCCAAGGGCCGTCTTTATTTACGCCAAACCTCTCCTCAGCCTTTCCAACCTCGAGTTCTAGCACCCAAGGTTCGACTCCATTGCTTCAAGCTTCCCAATCATGTACGGACCTAGCCCACAGGGCCGATGGGTGGCTTCCTCTGTTACAGAGGAGGACATTGCGAAGCTTCGGGCGGCCAGATACCTGACCGCGGAGATCCCCCACAGGCTTCCTTCTCAAGGACAGGTTATTCCGACTCCCAGATTCGGCGAGAGGGTCGTATTCATCTCTCACTTCCTCCGAGGGCTAGGGTTCGCTCTTCACCCCTTTGTCCGGGGGCTCATGTTTTATTATGGACTAGATTTTCACGATCTAGCCCCAGATTCTTTCCTCCATGTCTCGGTGCTCATCATCACATGTGAGGCCTTCCTCCGAATTCCCCCACACTTCGGCTTATGGCTCAAGACCTTTGGTGTGAAGCCGAAGGTGGTCGACGGGAAACAGGCGGAGTGCGGTGGTGCTGTAGTGAGCAAACTTACCAATACTCTCTGGCCAAAAGGCTCTTTCACCGAAACCTCCAACCAATGGCAGCGGGAGTGGTTCTACGTCACAGAACCCCGTGGTACCAAGTGGGGGCTATACCTGCGTTCCGTTCTGGCCCTCCGTTACAACTTGCATCATGGATTAATAAGAGGCTGGACTGGGGATCAATTGATGAAGTGCAGACTCTACAGAGCTGCATCTGAACCCTCCTTGAGAAGGACATCGATCTTGTCAACGTGATTCAAGTAATGCTAGTCCGCCGAGCCCTGCCATGCCAGCGTAGGCCTCTTTGCATGTGGGAGTTTAATCCGGAAGGACCACGAACCCTCCAACACTTCTTCGGCACTACGCACAAAGGGATGTGGAAGTTGTTCTTCGGGAAACGAAAACAGTGGCCGGACACCACAGAGGACATCAGCCTCGACTGCAACCATCCGGATACCTCGGTAAGCGCTCAACTCCTGAACACTTTGTAGTTAAGCATGCCATAATGTGCTACTGAGCAAACTATCTTCTTCCAGGGCTGGGTAAAGAAAGCGGAGCCAATTAGGTGTTCGGCCCCCCTCCCCGAAGACTCAGCGGATCCCGTACTAACAAGGATGCCTGTCCCGGCACCATACCAGATGCTTGTGGAGGAGGACAAGGCGGAAAGCGGGAGGACCAAAGGTGGCCTTCCTCCTGAAGGTATATCAAACATCGTGTCCGGGGGAATCAAAATTCCATCGTCCGAAGATAAGAGTGAAGGAGAAGTCAACGTCTCTTCGCCCCATGGTAAGAAAATGGCTGCCTCCGAAGATTGGGAGGAGAGGGCTCCTAAGCGAGGCAAGGTGCCCCAGTCGGGCGGCTCGGGCTTGGAGGGTGGCGTCGTACAGCCCCGCGATGAGGACAAGCCTTTAGCCGAATCGTGAGTGAACAAGGATGTTTTTAAACATATACCGTTCCTTTCCTGTTACCAAGGTAACATCTAGAATATATGTTTTTGCAGCTCGGCAAATAGTCTTCTTCACCAATCCTCTTCTTCGGGAGATCTTCTTCCGGAGATGATGGAAAGTGAGACACCTCCACCGGTCTCCTCGCCCAATAAGGCAAATGACTTTGAGGTGTCGCCCCGGAGGGTCACTCCTGATCAGCAGGTGGCGCGAGGGGCGATGAAGACACTACCCGAAGGTGATACTTCGGTAGCCCAGGATCCGGGGGCCAACAATAAAGGCCCCGGACTGTCCGGTTTACAGCCGGAGACAACTCTAGGGACAGATAAATGGATCCCTTCGAAGGGAGGCCGTACTCCTACAGCAGCTTCCGGAGGTCCAGAAGCGCCGGATATATTGACGACCATGCTGCGAGAGGCGTCCGTCTCGGGGGAATATCGTACCTTGATGGGTACGGTGGTTGAAAAGGTTTTGTTCATGAAAAGCGGATTGAATGAAGCCTGCGTGAGCCTGTTAAGAGGCTTCGAGGTTTGCACTGGAAAGTCTTTGAGTGTGTTTTATTCACAAACTGCACCTATGTATAGGTAGTAGCCCCTGAGACTCTTATTGGCTTCCCAAGGGAGGCGATCAGAGGATCAAAAAGATATTCCCAGGAAATAATCTGATTAATTGGGACATAGGCTGTTACCCCCCTGGCGACTGCCCGGACTACGGAGGTTGCTGATCTGCAGCGGAAACTTGATGTAGCGGATGATGACATTACGTTTATCAACAGGCGGCTTGACGAGGTGCAAGGTATGTCTCGGGGGTAGTCATTACATGCACGTGCTTGTAATTGATCCTGACGCTAGGAATTGTATACTGAAATATGCATGACTGCAGATGGTGCCACTGCGGTCAAGATCCTTCGGGCTGAGCTGGCCCGGGCCAAGGTGCAGGCCCGGATTGATAATGCGGCTGTCGAGAAGGCATCTGCCGAGTTAAAGGCCGAACAGGCTGCTCGGCGCCAATCCGAGGAGAGAATATCCACGATGGCGCGTGAGCTACAGGATGCCGCTAGTCGCTGTGAATTCCTTGAGAAGGATAATAAAGCCAAAACGGCTAATCTTGACAAGGCCTTACGAGAGGCGAAAGAAGCGTGGTCCAAATCTAGAGCGGCCTGGGAGGAGATCCGTCAAGCTGGGCAGATCGCGGCAGGTAAGCCCTTTTTATTGCAAACTAAGTTCAGCAATCCGAATTATGCACCGCTTAATCAAGTGTGGAGTTCGCCAGACGTGTTATTGGACCTACGAAAGAGTGCTTCCGATGCGGCGCAGTTTTACCAAGCGCAAGAAGAGTATGCAACGGAGAAGCTTTTCTGGACGCAATTCGGTGCGTCAAAACGCCCACTGTTGCTGAACGAACAGATGACCCAATGGGACGAGCTCCATAGGCTATCCGGTTCTGCCATGAAGGACGCCATGATCGGGCTATGGTCGAACGAGCCAATTCCGAATAGTTATTTTGGTTTGGTGTGGCGACTTGCTGATGCGGTGCCGCGTATCGACGTCGTTAAGCGGTCAGCGTGCATTGAAGGTACACGGATGGCCTTTGCTCGTGTCAAGACATACTGGGCAAAGATGAAGGCCACTGATGTTGCAGCGAAGGGTCCACCCAAGGGCAAGGACCGTCACACCAGAGCATTATTTCGAGGATGTCCTGGAGGGTGCCCGCTTGATAGAGGGTCAATGCTCGAAAAACATGATATTCGAGTGAAATGTGTGGAAATTTGTTAAAGACAATATTATAATAAGGCTATTTTTGGTAGTTTCGCCTAAAACTTTTGTTCCTCCTGTGCGGCCATTTTTGTATTAATCTGAAAATTTTCTAGTCATCGGCTTCAGCCCCCTCGTATAAAGTACGGGGTGTTCGGAAAAGCATTTGATCACTCTTAACCCAACTTCTTGGTCCATTAAGGAGGTGTCAATGTGGTGAACTAGGCAATCGGACTATAGGGCGTTAACACTTTCACTTAGCCATAGAAGTTTCATGGGGGGACTATGATATAGCCCCTGGTATGTACATGGCTTATTCCAATACAGTGCGTTACATATATGACCTGAAGAGAAAGGTCCTTCGTATAATACGGAGGGAATCGCGAAAGATTCCGATAAGTCATCGAGTGGTTGACCAGCTCTTGCCGCATCATGACAGTCAGTTTTCGGCTTTCTCTACTGAGGTGCTTGACCAGATGAACCGGAAGCAAAATCGCAGTAGTTCTCCCTTTACTACCCTAGCCGATAGAGCGGAACGTAAGGTAGCAAGCACAGGAGCCGGGCAACCCAACTATTGACCCAAGACATGATTCGGAGCTGATGCATATAAGGCCAATCTCGCGACGCCGAAGTATGCTATAAAGCTTTTCGGACTTGTCGGCAATTCATTTGTTCCCATACCGAGCCCCTGGCAAGTTATGCCGAGGTGTATGTGTGAAACAACCACAAGAGCCTAATTCAGTTTTTTTTTGTTAGAAGAAAGCGAATGTTGGATGCGGATTATGTTTACTCGGACCTGAGTGATATGCCAATGTTTATTTTATAGATAACAAAGCCGCAACCCTGGCTATTTGACATGCCCGGGTCGAAGGCGGAGGAAAAAGGCACATTACAAGCTCAAAATAAAGAGTGTGGTCTACAAAAAGTTATTTTGGACCTCCTGTCGCACGTCTGCGCCGCCTGTCCTCGGTGAGGGGACTCCTTGACGGAAATAGCCCCTAGGTGAGTGTACGAATCCGAACTCCGATAGAGTCCATGAGATGATTAGCTTTTGCATCACCTGTGGAAAAGGATAATGAAAGAGAAGGAGTAATTAGAAAAGAAACAAAGGTTATGGGAGTACGTGCAGGCTCGTCCGTATTGTGCTTCTGCCGATGCCCAAGGTATCTTAAGTGCATAGTTATGTATGCACGGTACAGATTTCGCAGGTATATGAGGTGGGCGGCGGAAGCCGAACTGCTAGTTCCGCTCCGGCATTGGTCGATCCTGGTGAATGGAGACCGGCAGATTAATGGCCGACAAGGTATGCGGTTTAATAAGACCGCCTTTTACTTCGGTTGAGGTTGCCATAGTGTGATCCTCAGTCCGGAGGGAGTGCTTCTCCTGCTCCCTTGTAGAGTCGTGTCTCACGTATACCATGTTTACTGTTTTTACTTTGGGGGGAAATTGCTTCTGACCCCCGGTATTTGGTTGGTGAGTCTTTTTGTCGCCGCTATCACCAGGCGGCCTCCTCCCCTTGTGTTCGGCGTTGAGCTTGCCGGCCTGCTTGAAGACCCAATAGCTTCTGTTGGTATGATTAGCTAGTCTATCGGGGTGGCCATGAATCTGGCAGGGCCGGTCCCATATCATGTCTAAATTGGATGGTCCGTCTCTGTTTGCCTTGAATGGATTTTTTTCGTTGACCGTGTTTGGGTCCGCTGAATCCGGCGTTGACCGCTGTGTTGCGCGTTCTTTCATTATCATTGCGACGTTTGTGCTTGCTGCGTCGTGGTTTGCCGTTGCCGTCTCGGACTTCGGAAGTGCCCAGATCGCTGGCGTTGTTGCTTCTACGAGCGAGCCAGCTGTCTTCTCCCGCGCAGAAGCGGGTCATCAGAGTGGTAAGGGCTGACATGGATTTTGGTTTTTCTTGACCGAGGTGGCGGGCGAGCCACTCGTCCCGGACGCTGTGTTTGAAGGCCGCTAGGGCTTCTGCGTCCGGACAGTCGACGATTTGGTTCTTTTTAACTAAGAACCTAGTCCAGTGTAACGCTCACGATGCGGCTATATCTCCCACGTGTCGAGGCACGACTTAGAGGCATAACCGCATTGTAGGTATTGTCGCAAGAAGGGTCATCTTCACATAATCCCATGTAATGAACAAGAATGGGATAACGAGAGTTGGCTTACAATCGCCACTTCACACAATACATAAATTAATTCATACATCATCCAAAATCCACACATAGACCGATTACGGTCAAATCCAAATGAAAATAAGATAACCCCAAATGCTAGATCCCCGATCGTCCCAACTGGGCTCCACTACTGACCATCAGGAAAAGAAACATAGTAACGACCACGTTCCTCGTCGAACTCCCACTTGAGCTCGGTTGCGTCATCTGCACTGGTATCGTCGGCACCTGCAACTGTTTTGGTAGAATCTGTGAGTCACGAGGAATCAGCAATCTCACACCCGCGAGATCAAGACTATTTAAGCTTATAGGAAAGGATGGTGTAATGAGGTGGAGCTGCAGCAAGCACTAAGCATATATGGTGGCTAACATACGCAGAAGAGAGCAAGAAGAGAAGCAACGCAACGGTCGCGAAGCTAGAAATGATCAAGAAGTGATCCTGAAACTACTTACGTTCATGCATAACTCAAACCGTGTTCTCTTCCCGGACTCCGCCGAGAAGAGACCATCACGGCTACACACACGGTTGATGTATTTTAATTAAGTCAAGTGACAAGTTCTCTACAACCGGACATTAGCAAATTCCCATCTGCCTCATAACCGCGGGCACGGCTTTCGAAAGATAATACCCTGCAGGGGTGTCCCAACTTAGCCCATTATAAGCTCTCACGATCAACGCAGGATAAACCTTCTCCCAGGAAGACCCGATCAGTCTCGGAATCCCGGTTGACAAGACATTTTGACAATGGTAAAACAAGACCAGCAAAGCCGCCCGACGTGCCGACAAATCCCGATATGAGCTGCACATATCTCGTTCTCAGGGCAACACCGGATGAGACTAGCTACGAGTAAAACCAGCCCTCAAGTTTCCACAAGGTGGCCCCGCAGGCAGCTCGATTCGAACCAACACTGGAAGGAGCACTGCCCCGTGGGGGTCTAAAATAAAGATGACCCTCGGGCTCGCGAAAACCCAAGGGAAGTGTAGGTGGTAGGTGGTCAAATGGTAAAACCAAGGTTGGGCCTTGCTGGAGGAGTTTTATTCAAAGCGAACTGTCAAGGGGGTCCCATAAATCACCCAACCGCGTAAGGAACGCAAACTTAAGGAACATAACACCGGTTTGATGGAAACTAGGGCGGCAAAAGTCGAACAAAACACCAGGCATAAGGCCGAGCCTTCCACCCTTTACCAAATATATAGATGCATTAATTAAGTATGAGATATTGTGATATGCCAAAATATTCATGTTCCAACATGGAACCAACTTCAACCTCACCTGCAACTAGCAACGCTATAAGAAGGGCTGAGCAAAAGCGGTAACTTAGCCAAACAACGGTTCGCTAGGAAAGGATGGTTAGAGGCTTGACATGGAAAATATGGGAGGCATGATATAGCAAGTGGTAGGTAGCGCAACATAGCAATAGAGCGAACAACTAGCAAAGCAAAGATAGAAGTGATTTCGTGGGTATGGTCATCTTGCCTGCAAGGTTCACAGAGTTGTCGAAAGCTTGATCCTCGTAAGCGTACTCAACAGGTTCCTCGTTCACGAACTCGTCTCCCGGCTCTACCCACAGCAAGAACACAAGCAATGGAACCACAATCAATCACGGGAAATGCATAAGCAACATGATGCAAAACATGCATGACATGCGAGATATGATATGCGATGCATATGCGTGCTCCGGAAGAAAAAGGATGAACAAGGCAGTAAATTGGCAAACCAAGTATGCCACTGGAAAGATGAGATGATTTTGGTCGAAATCGATATAAAGATCACCGGAAACTGATGCAC
Source organism: Triticum aestivum (assembly GCF_018294505.1). Taxonomy (NCBI): domain Eukaryota; kingdom Viridiplantae; phylum Streptophyta; class Magnoliopsida; order Poales; family Poaceae; genus Triticum; species Triticum aestivum. Next base: position 408,989,471 of record NC_057802.1, on the reverse strand, counting down.
GGTTTGCAAATGGCAAGCAAAACAAGAATGACACGATTCTGCGATTAACATCATGATAGCACTTAGAATACATCAAGTAACTATGCTATAGCACTCCAACATAGCAACAAAGCATATGAAAGTAATCTAAAGGAGATGCTTGAAAAACGATGAACACTGAGCTACGACTAGATCACACCATAACAGGTTCGAACAAGCATGGCAAAAGTGCAAAAGATATCAGTTTCACAGACTCGAGTGAAATTACTGGACATGGCATAAACAACATCAGGTAGCAATGTTCAGAGCAAGCAAAACACATGCTACAGGAACTTAACATAGCAAAACAAGGCATTGCATGAATCTACTAAATGCATAGAACAAAAGTCCCTTACTAACCATGAGCCAAAAAGGATCAGAAGATATGATGGCACTCATGGAAACATAGCAAGTTTCGTTAACAGGTTCCAGACTTAGCAGAAAACAGAGCATGACATTAACAGAAATTATGAGGGCATCTTTGTGAGCTTGATGCACTCATCACAAAGCAATGCATGACAAAACAAGCATACCTACAGAAAGATGGCATGTTTTTGAAGCTAACCATAGCAAGAGCAACTTCATTGCATGAAAGGATTAACTACAACAACCTTGGGAAAATTGAATATTATGTTAACAATCTGCCAGGAACATTTTATAGCAAAAGTAGAGCAAGATTAAGACATGCTAGGGCACTCCATAAATGCAAACAGTGGCATGGATGGATAGAGCACAACTATATCTACAAAACATCCTTACTGAACATGTCCAAAAGAAAGCATGGATCTCACTGTAGCCACATGGATACATAGCAACAAAATAACAGCAGTAACAGACAGTGAAAATCCTGTCCCTGAAAACAGAAAACATCACGAAGCCTAGTTTGCAAGCTTGTGCTAGTCACCACATAGATCACAAAAATACATGGCATACACCTCTGTAAAGATGGCATGGCATAGATCAAAACACCTGTAGATCTCATGCCCATAAGATGCACACATCAAATGCAACAAAAATAACAAATCACCAAGTTCTAATAAATAACAGCAGTAAACATAATATAGCACTCTTGCACCAGAGATTTGGGCATCAAGATGAACTCAAACGAGCATGGCACAGTTGAACAGAATGAAGAGCATCTCGTGATGAACATTTTGATATATTACACGCACGAAACGGAGCTATGTGCACGGAGATATGATGCGATGAACAGAGCAATATTATGCAAAAACTTCGGGACTTGGAGAATTTCGGGGGGGGGGAGTCAACCGTTCGGTGGATCTGGATCTTAGCGCGGCTCGGGCGCGCGGTCGCCGAGCTCGTCGGAGTTGGAGCCGGGGAAGGGCGGCGAGGCACCGGAGAGGGAGGAGGAAGGCGCCGGCGGTGGGCGGAGACCCGGGCGACGGGGAGGTGGGCGCGGGCGCGGGCGTGCTCGGGCGCGGGGGCGGAGGACGGCGGAGCGGCGGGGAGCGCCGGCGATGGCGGCGGGGGAGCTCGCCGGCGGCGGAGATCCGGGGCGCGGGGGAGCCGCGGGAGGCGCTGGCAGGCGAGGGCGGCCGCGGGTGCGGGGCCGCGAGCCGCGGGGGCCGGCGGGCTTCGGCGGCGGAGGCGTACGGGCGCCACGTGGCGCGGCGTGAGTGGGCGAGGGCGGCGGCGCAGTTTGTCCGGCGCGGACCGGACGTGTCTGGCGCGCGGAGGGAGCGGGGTTAGGGTTTGATGTGCGTGAAAATATCGGGGGGATCACCTATTTGTAGCTAGAGGGAGCTAGGACACTCCAAATGGAGTGCGGTTTTCGCCCACACGATGGTGATCGAACGACCGAGAGCATGGAGGTGACTTAGATGGGTTATGGGCTGATTTGGAGGGGTGCTGGGCTGCAAAGAGAAGGGGGTTTCGGGCTACGCGGTCAACCGTTGGGGCATGAAACGACCTCCAAATGGAACGAAATTTGACAGGCTGTCTGTCGGTGCTATACCAAGGCCACTCGGCAAATCTCGGCCCATTCCGAGAACGTTTTTCTCCCGCTCACAAAAAAAGGTCTGAGAGGGGCGACGGGTGCGGCGAGAGTGTCGAATCGCGAAACGGACAACGGGGAAAAGGACCGGATGCAAGTTTTGAAAAACATGATGATGCGATGCAGATGATGACATGGCAAAATGCAACACGCAAGCAAATGACATGGCAACAACGGTGAATAACTGGCAGACACCTGGCGCATCGAATCTAGGGCGTTACAACTCTCCTCCACTAACAAGAGATCTCGTCCCGAGATCTTAGGACCGAGACGGAAGGAAAAAGGGATGAGGTGAAATAAGAACAAAACAGTGAGGATGAACAAAGTCAAGAACACTCGAGTAGTAAAGAGGAATGTTGAATGAGACAAGAAGAAAAAGCTCAAGGAATTAGATAGACTCTGAAACCACTCCGGTTAGAACGAGATACGAAACGAATAAGACTGAAAGGATTTAGGCAGCACTCCGGCTGAAACATGGAGGAATAGAACAAGAGCTTGAGAAAATGGAATGATACTTGACTTGGGGAACAACACAAAATCTCCGGAAGACTTGAAAGAGTGGAATGAGAAGAACGGGGAAGAAGATGACAACTTCTACCATGAATGAAATAGAGAGCATCCTTAGAAGGAAACATTGACCGAAGCTGTTGGAAATTCAACAACAAAAAAATAAGCTTGTTGTGGACTTATGGCTAACATCTCAAAATTATAAGGTGATAACCGGCCACAAACGGAAATGATCGGATAGCTGAGAAGAACGAAGAAATGCAAAACTCCACTTCAAAAGAATACGGAGAATTAATTGCACTTCGAAAAACAAGAAGGAAAGATACTTGAGCTCCTCCTACAAGAATCTTGATGAACACTTGAAGAATGAATTAAATCATGACGAGCCACCGTGATGAACTCTGGTAGCAAAAGAATGACGAGATAAAATTGAAGGATGAAAGGGATAATATTAAAGCCTTGCGATGATTTAGATGGAGGTTCGCGACGAAATCGGCGAGAAGCTTGGAACTCCGGAAAAGAAAAGATGAAAACACTTTGAACCGAGAATTTGATGAGATGAACAATCTCCGAAAAGAAGAGATAAACCCACTTGAAGAAAGAAAAATAAGGATTACGTTATGCTTATCCTCCACCAATTAAATTGATGAGAATCAATGGATGGCATACAACTTATTCACATTGGGAAAAAATATAGCGCCATACTTGGGAAAAAACTTCAAGAACCACCGGTAGGATTTGGAAAGAACGAATGAATTGATATGATAACAACAGAAAGAATCTTGAACGAACCACCATAAGTATTCAAAATTGAATGACGAAGGAGAATGCATCACCGGGAAGAATTAGAAAAGCACGAATATACTTGAGGGAATTTAGAGACAAGAGAACGAAAAGATCGCAAACTGATTAAATAGCAAAACACCGGAAGAATATGGAGACGAACGAAAAGGCATGAATATAGAATAATCGGAGAACAGATTTGAAAACTTGGGACGAAGAAATCTTCTGAAAAGATGGCCTTCCGATGATCGAGAGAGAAAGCAACTCCTGACATACTCCGGATGGATGAAAAGAATTGCACGACTAGAAACAATATGAGTGGATAGCATCAAGCTAGCGACATGAATCGTCGGGAGAACGGACAAGATTTAAGAGAAACTCTTCTTCGGTCCTCAAATGTTGAGAATGACGCCGAGAAACAACATCAAAATTGATGAGATACTCCGGGAGAATGAAAAGAGGAAAAAGGTTGACCCGATCATGAAAGAATTTGAAAGCGATCTTGGAGAAGCATCTGACTGATGAAATTCATACTTACGTCAAACTTCGACAAGGATTTGTGAATAACTCTGGGAAAATTAGAAGAGCCAGGTAAAATCCTGGGAAAAGACCTGTGGGTTAGGGCCCACTAAAAGAAAACACCGTTGAAAAAGGATTGTTGAACAGATAGATGATGCACCGGAACAATTGAACTATTTGAATAAGGTGATAACCTCAAATTAATTGGAACACAAACGAATCTCCTGAGATGTCTTGAGCACTCTGGAAGGATAAACTAGCGAGAGTCGAACTAGCAGGGGAAACACTTGATCCAAGGGAAGAATATGATGAACCCGAAAACTTGAATTTGATCCATCGGAAAGAAAAACGAGACGAACAATGATTAACAAGACGAGAATTCACCGGTTGAGACAACTGAGGAAAGACTGACGATACTCCGCACGAATGAAATTGTTGCTCGAAAGAGACTCAAGCTCCGGGAATAAAAGGGGTGGGAGGGCGGGAAAAACACAGGCAACTGGAACGACGAATAAATTGAATAGAGAAGCGCCGGTTGAAATGATTGAGGAGAAAAAAAAAAGCTTCGCACGAGTAGAATGGATACTCGATTTCGGACTCCGGCTCCAAGAAGAAAAAGGGTGGGCGGGTGGGAAAAAGAAAGACAACTTCGGGTGGGGAAAAAAACAACGTCGGTTGAGAAAGCACTGAGGACTGGTCTTGCCAAAGATGATGAGGATCGAAACCACTCGAAGAGAAATGCGCCGGATGGAAAAGAGGATGGACAACGAACAAAAACTAACCACGAGATCCTAAAAAAATTGAGGGGAAGAGGAATAGTTCAAAACACCTACGTCAAGATTTCTCACAAGAGTGACGAAGGGGCAGAGGAGTAAAAAGAATTCCTACTCTCCGATGTATATAATCCTAAGACTCAAAACATTTTTGTTCTAGACTCAACAACGCCAGCGATTCGATCAAGCAGGGGGCTCCTAAGTCGGGGATGGCTCTGATATCAACTTGTAACGCTCATGATGCGGCTATATCTCCCACGTGTTGAGGCACGACTTAGAGGCATAACCGCATTGTAGGTATTGTCGCAAGAAGGGTCATCTTCACACAATCCCATGTAATGAACAAGAATGGGATAACGAGAGTTGGCTTACAATCGCCACTTCACACAATACATAAATTATTTCATACATCATCCAAAATCCACACATAGACCGTCTACGGTCAAATCCAAACGAAAATAAGATAACCCCAAATGCTAGATCCCCGATCGTCCCCACTGGGCTCCACTACTGATCATCAGGAAACGAAACACAGTAACGACCACGTTCCTCGTCGAACTCCCACTTGAGCTCGGTTGCGTCATCTGCACTGGTATCGTCGGCACCTGCAACTGTTTTGGTAGAATCTGTGAGTCACGAGGACTCAGCAATCTCACACCCGCGAGATCAAGACTATTTAAGCTTATAGGAAAGGATGGTGTAATGAGGTGGAGCTGCAGCAAGCACTAAGCATATATGGTGGCTAACATACGCAGAAGAGAGCGAGAAGAGAAGCAACGCAACGGTCGCGAAGCTAGAAATGATCAAGAAGTGATCCTGAAACTACTTATGTTCATGCATAACTCAAACCATGTTCTCTTCCCGGACTCCGCCGAGAAGAGACCATCACGGCTACACACATGGTTGATGTATTTTAATTAAGTCAAGTGACAAGTTCTCTCCAACCGGACATTAACAAATTCCCATCTGCCTCATAACCGCGGGCACGGCTTTCGAAAGATAATACCCTGCAGGGGTGTCCCAACTTAACCCATTATAAGCTCTCACGGTCAACGAAGGATAAACCTTCTCCCAGGAAGACCCGATCAGTCTCGGAATCCTGGTTGACAAGACGTTTCGACAATGGTAAAACAAGACCTGCAAAGCCGCCCGATGTGCCGACAAATCCCGATAGGAGCTGCACATATCTCATTCTCAGGGCAACACCGGATGAGACTAGCTACGAGTAAAACCAGCCCTCAAGTTTCCACAAGGTGGCCCCGCAGGCAGCTCGATTCGAACCAACACTCGAAGGAGCACTGGCCCGTGGGGCCTAAAATAAAGATGACCCTCGGGCTCGTGAAAACCCAAGGGAAGTGTAGGTGGTAGGTGGTCAAATGGTAAAACCAAGGTTGGGCCTTGCTGGAGGAGTTTTATTCAAAGCGGACTGTCAAGGGGGTCCCATAAATCACCCAACCGCGTAAGGAACGCAAACTCAAGGAACATAACACCGGTTTGACGGAAACTAGGGCGGCAAGAGTGGAACAAAACACCAGGCATAAGGCCGAGCCTTCCACCCTTTACCAAATATATATATATGCATTAATTAAGTATGAGATATTGTGATATGCCAAAATATCCATGTTCCAACATGGAATCAACTTCAACCTCACCTGCAACTAGCAACGCTATAAGAAGGGCTGAGTAAAAGCGGTAACTTAGCCAAACAACGGTTTGCTAGGAAAGGTTGGTTAGCGGCTTGACATGGCGATATGGGAGGCATGATATAGCAAGTGGTAGGTAGCACAACATAGCAATAGAGCGAACAACTAGCAAAGCAAAGATAGAAGTGATTTCGAGGGTATGGTCATCTTGCCTGCAAGGTTCTCAGAGTTGTCGAAAGCTTGATCCTCATAAGCGTACTCAACAGGTTCCTCGTTCACGAACTCGTCTCCCGGCTCTACCCACAGCAAGAACACAAGCAATGGAACCACAATCAATCACGGAAAATGCACAAGCAACAAGATGCAAAACATGCATGACATGCGAGATATGATATGCGATGCATATGCGTGCTCCGGAAGAAAAAGGATGAACAAGGCAGTAACTTGGCAAACCAAGTATGCCACTGGAAAGATGAGATGATTTCGGTCGAAATCGATATAAAGATCACCGAAAATGAATGCACGGTTTGCAAATGGCAAGCAAAACAAGAATGACACGATTCTGCGATTAACAACATGATAGCACTTAGAATACATCAAGTAACTATGCTACAGTACTCCAACATAGCAACAAAGTATATGAAAGTAATCTAAAGGAGATGCTTGACAAAAGATGAACACTGAGCTATGACTAGATCACAACATAACAGGTTCAAACATGCATGGCAAAAGTGCAAAAGATATCAGTTTCACAGACTCGGTGAAATTACTGGACATGGCATAAACAATATTAGGTAGCAATGTTCAGAGCAAGCAAAACACATGCTACAGGAACTTAAAATAGCAAAACAAGGCATGGCATGAATCTACTAAATGCATAGAACAAAAGTACCTTACTGACCATGAGCCAAAAAGGATCAGAAGATATGATGGCGCTCATGTAAACATAGCAAGTTTCGTTAACAGGTTCCAGACTTGGCAGAAAACAGAGCGTGGCATTAACAGAAATTATGAGGGCATCTTTGTGAGCTTGATGCACTCATCACAAAGCAATGCATGACAAAACAAGTATACCTACAGAAATATGGCATGTTTATGAAGCTAACCATAGCAAGAGCAACTTCATTGGATGAAAGGATCAACTACAACAACCTTGGCAAAATTGAATATCATGTTAACAATCTGCCAGGAATATTTTATAGCAAAAGTAGAGCAAGATTAAGACATGCTAGGTCACTCCATAAATGCACACAGGGGCATGGATGGATAGAGCACAACTATATCTACAAAACATCCTTACTGAACATGTCCAAAAGAAAGCATGGATCTCACTATAGCCACATGGATACATAGCAACAAAAGAACAGCAGTAACAGACAGTGAAAATCCTAGGTCCCTGAAAACAGAAAACATCACGAAGCCTAGTTTGCAAGCTTGTGCTAGTCACCACATAGATCACAAAAATACATGGCATACACCTCTGTAAAGATGGCATGGCATAGATCAAAACACCTGTAGATCTCATGCCCATAAGATGCACACATCAAATGCAACAAAAATAACAAATCACCAAGTTCTGATAACTAACAGCAGTAAACATAATATAGCACTCTTGCACCAGAGATTTGGGCATCGAGGTGAACTCAAACGAGCATGGCACAACGGAACAGAATGAAGAGCATCTCGTGATGAACATTTCGATATATTACACGCACGAAACGGAGCTATGTGCACGGAGATATGATGCGATGAACAGAGCAATTTTATGCAATAACTTCGGGACTTGGAGAATTTCGGGGGGGGAGTCAACCGTTCGTTGGATCTGGATCTGGTGCGGCTCGGGCGCGCGGTCACCGAGCTCGCCGGAGTTGGAGCCGGGGAAGGGCGGCGAGGCACCGGAGAGGGAGGAGGAAGGCGCCGGCGGCCGGCGGCGACCCGGGCGACGGGGAGGTGGGCGCGGGCGCGGGGGCGGAGGACGGCGGAGCGGCGGGGAGCGCCGGCGATGGCGGCGGGGGAGCTCGCCGGCGGCGGAGATCCGGGGCGCGGGGGAGCCGCGGGAGGCGCTGGCGACCGCGGGTGCGGGGACGCGGGCCGCGGGCGCCGGCGGACGGGCCCGGCGGGCTTCGGCGGCGGCGGCGTACGGGCGCCACATGGCGCGGCGTGAGTGGGCGAGGGCGGCGGCGCAGTTTGTCCGGCGCGGACCGGACGTGTCCGGCGCGCGGAGGGAGCGGGGTTAGGGTTTGATCTGCATGAAAATATCGGGGGATCACCTATTTGTAGCTAGAGGGAGCTAGGAGCCTCCAAATGGAGTGCGGTTTTCGCCCACACGATCGTGATCGAACGGCCGAGAGCATAGAGGTGACTTAGATGGGTTATGGGCTGATTTGGAGGGGTGCTGGGCTGCAAAGAGAAGGGGGGTTTCGGGCTACGCGGTCAACCGTTGGGGCATCAAACGACCTCCAAATGGAACGAAATTTGACGGGCGGTCTGTCGGTGCTATACCAAGGCCACTCAGCAAATCTCGGCCCATTCCGAGAATGTTTTTCTCCCGCTCACGAAACAAGGTCTGAGAGGGACGACGGGTGCGGCGAGAGTGTCGGATCGCGAAACGGACAACGGGGAAAAGGACCGGTTGCAAGTTTTGAAAAGCATGATGATGCGATGCAGATGATGACATGGCAAAATGCAACACGCAAGCAAATGACATGGCAACGACGGCGAATAACTGGCAGACACCTGGTGCATCGAATCCGGGGCGTTACATCCAGAGCTTCTTGGCTGACTCTCCGGGCTGCTGGACAATGTGACTTAAGTCATCGGCATTTGGTGGCCGGACATATGTACCTTGGAAGTTGTCGCGGAAGGCGTCTTCCAAGTCCTCCCAGCTGCCAATAGAGTTCTCCGGCAGACTGTTTAACCAGTACCGAGCTGGTCCTTTGAGTTTTAACGGGAGGTATTTGATGGCGTGGAGGTCATCTCCGCGGGCCATATGGATATGGAGAAGAAAATCCTCGATCCACATCGCGGGATCAGTTGTTCCATCGTATGATTCGATATTCACGGGTTTAAACCCTTCTAGGAATTCATGCTTCATTTCTTCGTTAGTGAAGCAGAGTGGGTGTGCGGCGCCTCTATATTGGGCCATGTCGCGACGTAGCTCAAATGGAGTTCGTCTGCGGTTTTCGGCCCGGTCGTGACTAGACTTGTCGCGTCCGAATAGGTAGCCGACGTTGCGTGTCGAGGCACGTCCTCGCGATCCGTAGATCGATGTGGTATATCCCGCTCCACTGTCCAGGTCCTGCCGAGGATCGTATGTATGACCCCGAGCTGTTTTATCTCTGTTTTTTCGTTGGGGTGAGGCGGACTGCTGTTCGGCTTGAGCTGCCGCTTTACCTCGACCGCGTTGTGGCTGGTCAACCGAATTGTCTCGACCGCGTGGTGCAGGTTCCGTCGCCCCCTCATCAAACTGATGTAGCAATCTGTGCTTCGGGTAACCCTTGGTTGGGCGCTTAAGGTCGTATTCTTCGGCTGCTAGGATATCTGTCCATCTATCGTTGAGCAGGTCTTGGTCAGCTTGAAGCTGCTGCTGCTTCTTTTTCAGGCTCCTTGCAGTGGCTATTAGCCGGCGTTTAAAGCGCTCCTGCTCGAGAGGTTCCTCAGGCACGATGAAATCCTCGTTGCTGAGGCTCTCCTCATCCTCGGAGAGCGGAAGATAATTGCTGTCCTCCGAGTCTTCGTGTATGGCCTGTTCATCAGGGCTAACGTGCCCGTCTTCCCGTTCGTCCTGTTCGGAGGTTGCCCCAACAGGGTCTTCATTGTCTTCGGCATCGTCTGGAGTATTGTTTGCTCCGGTGCCGGTATCGCTGTCTTTTGCACGACGTGACTTAGAGCGGTGCCACTGACGCCGGTGTCTGGGCTGTGTCTCAGGAGGTTTATCCTCAACTGAATCCTCTTTATCATCGTTGTTAATTTCTTTAGGTGTGTCCACCATGTATACGTCGTACGAAGAAGTGGCCATCCAGCGTCCGGTAAACGGCGGGTTTTGGCCCTGCTCCTCATCGGCATCGTCGTCCATGCCGTCGATGTCTTCAGAGCCGTAATCAAGCATGTCGGTTAAGTCCTCGACAGTGGCTATGTAGTGGGTGGCGGGTGGGAAGCGAAATTCCCCGTCATCAGCCTCCGGTTCGAACCGGATATAATTCGGCTGTGGGCCCTCCGCTAAGGATAGATTTTTTAATGAGTTTAGCACATCGCCTAAAGGCGATTGTCGGAAGATGTCCGTGGCGCTAAATTCGATGATCGATGACTGATCCAGCTTGACGTGCGCGGACACACATGGTTCGAAACTTATCACCGGAGATGAGTCCGAGGTTCTGGAGACACAGATATCACCCGAGGTTAGGTCTGTGTGCGGCTCCACCACCGCAGAGTCTGCGGCTTCCGTGGCGGGGTTGAGCTTCCCGTCCTCGGATGGCGCGGTCTGCTCTGGATCTAAGGCCAGAGCGGTCATAGGTGCAATTTCCTGAGTATTGTCCGATGACAGATTTAAGTCATGTTCATTGTAGGGATAGGGAGCGGCTGCCGTGGTCTCGAATCCGTCGAAGATCAAGTCTCCGCGGATATCCGCGACATAGTTCAAGCTCCCAAATCTGACCTGATGGCTAGGGGCGTTGATACGTCTCCAACGTACCTATAATTTTTGATTGCTCCATGCTATATTATCTTCTGTTTTGGACATTATTGGGCTTTAGTATTCACTTTTATATTATTTTTGGGACTAACCTGTTAACCGGTGGCCCAGCCCAGAATTGCTGTTTTTTGCCTATTTCAGAGTTTCGCAGAAAAAGAATATCAAACGGAGTCCAAACGGAATGAAACCTTCGGGGACGTGATTTTCGGAACGAACGTGATCCAGAGGAGTTTGACCCTACGTCAAGAAAGCTACCAGGAAGCCACGAGGTAGGGGGCGCGCCAACCCCCTGGGCGCGCCCTCCACCCTCGTGGGCCTCATGTTGCTCCACCGACGTACTCCTTCCTCCTATATATACCTACGTACCCCCAAACGATCAGATACGGAACCAAAAACCTAATTCCACCACCGCAACCTTCTGTACCCGTGAGATCCCATCTTGGGGCCTGTTCCGAAGCTCAGCTGGAGGGGGCATCGATCACGGAGGGCTTCTACATCAATACCATAGCCTCTCCGATGAAGTGTGAGTAGTTTACCTCAGACCTTCGGGTCCATAGTTATTAGCTAGATGGCTTCTTCTCTCTTTTTGGATCTCAATACAATGTTCTCCCCCTCTCTTGTGGAGATCTATTCGATGTAATCTTCTTTTGCTATGTGTTTGTTGAGACCGATGAATTCTGGGTTTATGATCAAGTTTATCTATGAACAATATTTGAATCTTCTGAATTCTTTTATGTATGATTGGTTATCTTTGCAAGTCTCTTTGAATTATCAGTTTGGTTTGGCCTACTAGATTGATCTTTCTTGCAATGGGAGAAGTGCTTAGCTTTGGGTTCAATCTTGTGGTGTCCTTTCCCAGTGACAGTAGGGGCAGCAAGGCACGTATACTATTGTTGCCATCGAGGATAACAAGATGGGGTTTATATCATATTGCATGAGTTTATCCCTCTACATCATGTCATCTTGCTTAAGGCGTTACTTTGTTCTTATGAACTTAATACTCTAGATGCATGCTGGATAGCGGTCGATGTGTGGAGTAATAGTAGTAGATGCAGGCAGGAGTCGGCCTACTTGTCTCGGACGTGATGCCTATATACATGATCATACCTAGATATTCTCATAACTATGCTCAATTCTGTCAATTGCTCAACAGTAATTTGTTCACCCACCGTAAAATACTTATGCTCTTGAGAGAAGCCACTAGTGAAACCTATGGCCCCCGGGTCTATTTTCCATCATATTAAAATCCCGACAACAAGCTATTTCTGGCGCCGTTTTTATTTTGCTTTTATTTTACTTTGCATCTTTATCATAAAAATACCAAAAATATTATCCTATCATATCTATCAGATCTCACTCTCGTAAGTGACCGTGTAGGGATTGACAACCCCTTATCGCGTTGGTTGCGAGGATTTATTTGTTTGTGTAGGTGCGAGGGACTCGCGCGTAGCCTCCTACTGGATTGATACCTTGGTTCTCAAAAACTGAGGGAAATACTTACGCTACTTTGCTGCATCACCCTTTCCTCTTCAAGGGAAAACCAACGCAGTGCTCAAGAGGTAGCAAGAAGGATTTCTGGCGCCGTTGCCGGGGAGGTCTACGCAAAAGTCAACATACCAAGTACCCATCACAAACCCTTACCTCCCGCATTACATTATTTGCCATTTGCCTCTCGTTTTCCTCTCCCCCACTTCACCCTTGCCGTTTTATTTGCCCTCTTTTTTCCGTTTGCCTCTTTTTCGCTTGCTTCTTGTTTGCTCGTGTGTTGGATTGCTTGCTTGTCACGATGGCCCAAGATAATACCAAATTATGTGACTTTACCAATACCAACAATAATGATTTCCTTAGCACTCCGATTGTTCCTCTTACCGATACTGAATCTTGTGAAATCAATGCTGCCTTGTTGAATCTTGTTATGAAAGATCAATTCGCCGGCCTTCCCAGTGAAGATGCCGCTACTCATCTAAATAGCTTCGTTGATTTGTGTGATATGCAAAGGAAGAAAGATGTTGACAATGATATTGTTAAATTGAAGATATTTCCTTTTTCGCTTAGAGATCGTGCTAAAGCTTGGTTTTCGTCTTTGCCTAAAAATAGTATTGATTCTTGGAACAAGTGCAAGGATGCTTTTATCTCTAAGTATTTTCCTCCTGCTAAGATTATCTCTCTTAGAAACGATATTATGAATTTTAAGCAACTTGATCATGAACATGTTGCACAAGCTTGGGAGAGGATGAAATTAATGATACGTAATTGCCCCACTCATGGTTTGAATTTGTGGATGATTATACAAAAAAATTATGCCCGATTGAATTTTGCTTCTAGAAATCTTTTAGATTCGGCCGCGGGAGGCACTTTTATGGAAATCACTTTAGGAGAAGCTACTAAACTCCTAGATAATATTATGGTTAATTATTCTCAATGGCACACTGAAAGATCTACTAATAAAAAAGTGCATGCGATTGAAGAAATTAATGTTTTGAGTGGAAAGATGGATGAACTTATGAAATTTTTGCTACTAAGAGTGTTTCTTCTCATCCTAATGATATGCCTTTGTCTACTCTGATTGAGATAATAATGAATCTATGGATGTGAATTTTGTTGGTAGGAATAATTTTGGTAACAACGCGTATAGAGGAAACTTTCATCCTAGGCCTTATCCTAGTAATTCCTCTAATAATTATGATAATTCCTACAACAATTCTTATGAAAACTTTAAAAAGATGCCCTCTGAATTTGAGACTAGTGTTAAGGAATTTATGAATTCGCAAAAGAATTTCAATGCTTTGCTGGAAGAAAAATTGCTTAAAGTTGATGAATTGGCTAGGAACGTTGATAGAATTTCTCTTGATGTTTATTATTTGAAACTTAGATCTATTCCACCTAATCATGATATCAATGAGTCTCTCAAAGCCATGAGAGTTTCCATTGATGAGTTCAAAGAAAGAACCGCTAGGATGCGTGTAAGAAAGATTGTTTTATAAAAGCGTGTTCTTCTAATTTTTATGAAAACAAAGATGAAGATCTAAAAGTTATTGATGTGTCCCCTATTAAATCTTTGTTTTGCAATATGAATCTTAACAATGATGGGACTGAATATGATCCACCTTTACCTAGAAGGTGTTCCAGAAATTCGAAGTTTTTAGATCTTGATGCTAAAATTGATAAAAGTGGGATTGAAGAGATCAAAACATTAGATATTAATGAACCCACTATTTTGGATTTCAAGGAATTTAACTATGATAATTGCTCTTTGATAGATTGTATTTCCTTTTTGCAATCCGTGCTAAATTCTCCTCATGCTTATAGTGAAAATAAAGCTTTTACCAAACATATCGTTGATGCTTTGATGCAATCTTATGAAGAAAAACTTGAGTTGGAAGTTTCTATTCCTAGAAAACTCTATGATGAGTGGGAACCTACTATTAAAATTAAAATTAAAGATCATGAATGCTATGCTTTGTGTGATTTGGGTGCTAGTGTTTCCACGATTCCAAAAACTTTGTGTGATTTGCTAGGTTTCCGTGATTTTGATGATTGCTATTTAAACTTGCACCTTGCGGATTCCACTATTAAGAAACCTATGGGAAGAATTAAAGATGTTCTTATTGTTGCAAATAGGAACTATGTGCCCGTAGATTTTATCGTTCTTGACATAGATTGCAATCCTTCATGTCCTATTATTCTTGGTAGACCTTTCCTTAGAACGATTGGTGCAATTATTGATATGAAGGAAGGGAATATTAGATTCCAATTTCCATTAAAGAAAGGAATGGAACACTTTCCTCGGAAGAAAATAAAATTACCATATGAATCTATCATGAGAGCCACTTATGGATTGCCCACCAAAGATGGCAATACCTAGATCTATCCTTGCTTTATGCCTAGCTAGGGGCGTTAAACGATAGCGCTTGTTGGGAGGCAACCCAATTTTATTTTTTAGTTTTTTGCCTTTTGCTTCTGTTTAGGAATAAATATTTGTTCTAGCCTCTGTTTAGATGTGTTTTATGTTTTAATTAGTGTTTGTGCCAAGTTAAACCTATAGGATCTTCTTGGATGATAGTTATTTGATCTTGCAGAAATTTCAAGAAACTTTCTGTTCACGAAAATAATTGTTAAAAATCACCAGAACGTGATAAAATATTGATTCCAATTGCTGCTGATCAATAAACAAATTGTCTAGGTCTTCCTATTTTGCTGATGTTTTGGAGTTCCAGAAGTTTGCGTTAGTTACAGATTACTACAGACTGTTCTGTTTTTGACAGATTCTGTTTTTCGTGTGTTGTTTGCTTATTTTGATGAATCTATGGCTAATAAAATAGTTTATAAACCATAGAGAAGTTGGAATACAGTAGGTTTAACACCAATATAAATAAATAATGAGTTCATTACAGTACCTTGAAGTGGTTTTTGTTTTCTTTCGCTAACGGAGCTCACGAGATTTTCTGTTAAGTTTTGTGTTGTGAAGTTTTCAAGTTTTGGGTGAAAGATTTGATGGATTATGGAACAAGGAGTGGCAAGAGCCTAAGCTTGGGGATGCCCATGGCACCCCCAAGATAATCTAAGGACACCTAAAAGCCAAAGCTTGGGGATGCCCTGGAAGGCATCCCCTCTTTCGTCTACTTCCATCGGTAACTTTACTTCGAGCTATATTTTTATTCACCACATGATATGTGTTTTGCTTGGAGCATCTTGTATGATTTGAGTCTTTGCTTTTTAGTTTACCACAATCATCTTTGCTGTACACACCTTTTGAGAGAGACACACATGATTCGGAAATTATTAGAATACTCTATGTGCTTCACTTATATCTTTTGAGTTATATAGTTTTGCTCTAGTACTTCACATATATACTTTAGAGCACGGTGGTGGATTTGTTTTATAGAAACTATTGATCTCTCATGCTTCACTTAGATTATTTTGAGAGTCTTAAATAGCATGGTAATTTGCTTAAATAATCCTAATATGCTAGGTATTCAAGAATAGTAAAAACTTTCTTATGAGTGTTTTGAATACTAAGAGAAGTTTGATGCTTGATGATTGTTTTGAGACATGGAGGTAGTGATATTAAAGTTATGCTAGTTGAGTAGTTGTGAATTTGAGAAATACTTGTGTTGAAGTTTGCAAGTCCCGTAGCATGCACATATGGTAAACGTTATGTAACAAATTTGAAACATGAGGTGTTCTTTGATTGTCCTCCTTATGAGTGGCGGTCGGGGACGAGCGATGGTCTTTTCCTACCAATCTATCCCCCTAGGAGCATGCGCGTAGTGCTTGGTTTTTGATGACTTGTAGATTTTGCAATAAGTATGTGAGTTCTTTATGACTAATGTTGAGTCCATGGATTATACGCACTCTCACCTTTCCACCATTGCTAGCCTCTTCGGTACCGTGCATTGCCCTTTCTCACATTGAGAGTTGGTGCAAACTTCGCCGGTGCATCCAAACCCCGTGATATGATACGCTCTTTCACACATAAACCTCCTTATATCTTCCTCAAAACAACCACCATACCTACCTATTATGGCATTTCCATAGCCATTCCGAGATATATTGCCATGCAACTTTCCACCATTCCGTTTATCATGACACATTCATCATTGTCATATTGCTTTGCATGATCATGTAGTTGACATAGTATTTGTGGCAAAGCCACCATTCATAATTCTTTCATATATGTCACTCTTGGTTCATTGCATATCCCGGTACACCGCCGGAGGCATGCATATAGAGTCATACTTTGTTCTAGTATCGAGTTGGAATCATTGAGTTGTAAATAAATAGAAGTGTGATGATCATCATTTTCTAGAGCATTGTCCCAAGTGAGGAATAAAAAAAAGAGAAAGGCCATAAAAAAGAGAAGGCCCAAAAAAATGAGAGAAAAGAGAGAAGGGACAATGTTACTATCCTTTTACCACACTTGTGCTTCAAAGTAGCACCATGATCTTCATAATAGAGAGTCTCTTGTTTTGTCACTTTCATATACTAGTGGGAATTTTTCATTATAGAACTTGGCTTGTATATTCCAACAATGGGCCTCCTCAAGTGCCCTAGGTATTCGTGAGCAAGCAAGTTGGATGCACACCCACTTAGTTTCTTTTGTTGAGCTTTCATATATTTATAGCCCTAGTGCATCCGTTGCATGGCAATCCCTACTCCTTGCATTAACATCAATCGATGGGCATCTCCATAGCTCATTGATTAGCCTGATTGATGTGAGACTTTCTCCTTTTTTGTCTTCTCCACATAACCCCCATCATCATATTTTATTCCACCCAAAGTGTTATTGAAGGAAATATGCCCTAGAGGCAATAATAAAGTATTATATATTTCCTTATATCATGATAAATGTTTATTATTCATGCTAGAATTGTATTAGCCGGAAACATAATACATGTGTGAATACATAGACAAACAGAGTGTCACTAGTATGCCTCTACTTGACTAGCTCGTTAATCAAAGATGGTTATGTTTCCTAGCCATAGACATGAGTTGTCATTTGATTAACGGGATCACCTCATTAGGAGAATGACGTGATTGACATGACCCATTCCGTTAGCTTAGCACCCGATCGTTTAGTATGTTGCTATTGCTTTCTTCATAACTTATACATGTTCCTATGACTATGAGATTATGAACCTCCCATTTACCGGAGGAACACTTTGTGTGCTACCAAACGTCACAACGTAAATGGGTGATTATAAAGGTGCTCTACAGGTGTCTCCAAAGGTACTTGTTGGGTTGGCGTATTTCGAGATTAGGATTTGTCACTCCGATTGCCGGAGAGGTATCTCTGGGCCCACTCAGTAATGCACATCACTATAAGCCTTGCAAGCATTGTGACTAATGAGATAGTTGCGGGATGATGTATTACGGAACGAGTAAGGAAACTTGCCGGTAACGAGATTGAACTAGGTATCGAGATACCGACGATCGAATCTCGGGCAAGTAACATACCGATGACAAAGGGAACAACGTATGTTGTTATACGGTTTGACCAATAAAGATCTTCGTAGAATATGTGGGAACCAATATGAGCATCCAGGTTCCGCTATTGGTTATTGACCGGAGAGGTGTCTCGGTCATGTCTACATAGTTCTCGAACCCGAAGGGTCCGCACGCTTAACGTTATGATGACAGTTATATTATGAGTTTATATGTTTTGATGTACCGAAGGTTGTTCGGAGTCCCAGATGTGATCACGGACATATGAGGAGTCTCGAAATGGTCGAGACATAAAGATTGATATATTGGACGACTATATTCGGACACCGGAAGTGTTCCAGAGAAGTTTCGGATTAAACCGGAGTGCCGGAGGGTTACCGGAACCCCCCGGGGAAGTATTGGGCCTTAGTGGGCCTTGAGGGGAGAGAGAGGGCAGCAGCCAGGAGGTGGTGCGCCCCCTCCCAGGAGGAATCCTAGTTGGACTAGGAGAGGGGGGCGCAGCCCCCTTTTCCTCTCCCTCTCCCTCTCTTTCCTTCCCCCCTTCTTTTCCTAGTTGGACTAGGAAAGGGGAGTCCTACTCCTACTAGGAGGAGGACTCCCCCCTCTCCTTGGCGCGCCTAGGGCAGCCGGCCTCCCCCTTGCTCCTTTATATACGGGGGCAGGGGGGCACCTCTATACACACTTGATATACGATATTTTAGCCGTGTGCGGTGCCCCCCTCCACCATATTACACCTCGATAATACCGTTGCGGAGCTTAGGCGAAGC
Source organism: Triticum aestivum (assembly GCF_018294505.1). Taxonomy (NCBI): domain Eukaryota; kingdom Viridiplantae; phylum Streptophyta; class Magnoliopsida; order Poales; family Poaceae; genus Triticum; species Triticum aestivum. Next base: position 408,970,812 of record NC_057802.1, on the reverse strand, counting down.
CCTGCGTCGGTGGAACATCATCATCGTCACCACGCCGTCGTGCTGACGAAACTCTCCCTCAACACTCGGCTGGATCGGAGTTCGAGGGACGTCATCGAGCTGAACGTGTGTAGAACTCGGAGGTGCCGTGCGTTCGGTACTTGATCGGTCGGATCGTGAAGACATACGACTACATCAACCGCGTTGTGATAACGCTTCCGCTGTCGGTCTACGAGGGTACGTGGACAACACTCTCCCCTCTCGTTGCTATGCATCACCATGATCTTGCGTGTGCGTAGGAAATTTTTTGAAATTACTACGTTGCCCAACAGTGGCATCCAAGCCAGGTTTTATGCGTTGATGCTATGCACGAGTAGAACACAAGTGAGTTGTGGGCGATATAAGTCATATTGCTTACCAGCATGTCATACTTTGGTTCAGCGGTATTGTGAGATGAAGCGGCCCGGACTGACATTACGCGTACGCTTACGCGAGACTGGTTTCACCGTTGCGAGCACCCGTTGCTTAAAGGTGACCGGCGGGTGTCTGTCTCTCTCACTTTAGTTGAACCGAGTGTGGCTACGCCCGGTCCTTGCGAAGGTTAAAACAGCACCAACTTGACAAACTATCGTTGTGGTTTTGATGCGTAGGTAAGAACGGTTCTTGCTAAGCCCGTAGCAGCCACGTAAAACTTGCAACAACAAAGTAGAGGACGTCTAACTTGTTTTTGCAGGGCATGTTGTGATGTGATATGGTCAAGACATGATGTGATATAATTTGTTGTATGAGATGATCATGTTTTGTAACCGAGTTATCGGCAACTGGCAGGAGCCATATGGTTGTCGCTTTATTGTATGAGATGCAATCACCATGTAATAGTTTTACTTTATAACTAAGCCGTAGCGATAGTCGTAAAAGCAATTAGTTGGCGAGACGACAACGATACTACGATGGAGATCAAGGTGTCGCGCCGGTGACGATGGTGATCATGACGGTGCTTCGGAGATGGAGATCACGAACACGGTGCTTCGGAGATGGAGATCACAAGCACAAGATGATGATGGCCATATCATATCACTTATATTGCATGTGATGTTAATCCTTTATGCATCTTATCTTGCTTTGATTGACGGTAGCATTATAAGATGATCTCTCACTAAAATTTCAAGATAAAAGTGTTCTCCCTGAGTATGCACCGTTGCGAAAGTTCTTCGTGCTGAGACACCACGTGATGATCGGGTGTGATAGGCTCTACGTTCAAATACAACGGGTGCAAAACAGTTGCACACGCGGAATACTCAGGTTAAACTTGACGAGCCTAGCATATGCAGATATGGCCTCGGAACACGGAGACCGAAAGGTCGAGCGTGAATCATATAATAGATATGATCAACATAGTGATGTTCACCATTGAAACTACTCCATCTCACGTGATGATCGGGCATGGTTTAGTTGATTTGGATCACGTAATCACTTAGATGATTAGAGGGATATCTATCTAAGTGGGAGTTCTTAAGTAATATGATTAATTGAACTTAAATTTATCATGAACTTAGTACCTGATAGTATCTTGCTTGTCTATGTTAATTGTAGATAAGTGGCCCGTGCTGTTGTTCCGTTGAATTTTAATGCGTTCCTTGAGAAAGCTAAGTTGAAAGATGATGGTAGCAATTACACGGACTGGGTCCGTAATTTGAGGATTATCCTCATTGCTGCACAGAAGAATTACGTCCTGGAAGCACCGCTAGGTGCCAGGCCTCCTGCAAGAGCAACGCTAGAAGTTATGAACGTCTGGCAGAGCAAAGCTGATGACTACTCAATAGTTCAGTGTGCCATGCTTTACGGCTTAGAACCGGGTCTTCAACGACGTTTTGAACGTCATGGAGCATATGAGATGTTCCAGGAGTTGAAGTTAATATTTCAAGCAAATGCCCGGATTGAGAGATATGAAGTCTCCAATAAGTTCTATAGCTGCAAGATGGAAGAGAATAGTTCTGTCAGTGAGCATATACTCAGAATGTCTGGGTATAATAATCACTTGATTCAACTGGGAGTTCAACTTCCGGATGATTGCGTCATTGACAAAATTCTTCAATCACTGCCACCAAGCTACAAGAGCTTCGTGATGAACTATAACATGCAAGGGATGGATAAGACAATTCCCGAGCTCTTCGCAATGCTAAAGGCAGCGGAGGTAGAAATCAAAAAGGAGCATCAAGTGTTGATGGTCAGTAAAACCACTAGTTTCAAGAAAAAGGGCAAAGGGAAGAAGAAAGGGAACTTCAAGAAGAACAGCAAGCAAGTTGCTGTTCAGGAGAAGAAATCCAAGTCTGGACCTAAGCCTGAAACTGAGTGCTTCTACTGTAAGCAGACTGGTCACTCGAAGCAGAACTGCCCCAAGTATTTGGCGGATAAGAAGGATGGCAAGGTTAACAAAGGTATATGTGATATACATGTTATTGATGTGTACCTTACTAATACTCGCAGTAGCACCTGGGTATTTGATACTAGTCCTGTTGCTAATATTTGCAACTCGAAACAGGGGCTATGGATTAAGTGAAGATTGGCTAAGGATGAGGTGACGATGCGCGTGGGAAATGGTTCCAAAGTCGATGTGATCGTCGTCGGCACGCTACCTCTACATCTACCTTCGGGATTAGTTTTAGACCTAAATAATTGTTATTTGGTGCCAGCGTTGAGCATGAACATTATATCTGGATCTTGTTTAATGTGAGACGGTTATTCATTTAAATCAGAGAATAATGGTTGTTCTATTTATATGAATAATATCTTTTATGGTCATGCACCCTTGAAGAGTGGTCTATTTTTAATGAATCTTGATAGTAGTGATACACATATTCATAATGTCGAAGCCAAAAGATGCAGAATTGATAATGACAGTGCAACTTATTTGTGGCACTGCCGTTTGGGTCATATCGGTGTAAAGCGCATGAAGAAACTCCATACTGATGAAATTTTGGAATCACTTGATTTTGAATCACTTGGTACTTGCGAACCGTGCCTCATGGGCAAGATGACCAAAACACCGTTCTCCGGAACTATGGAGAGAGCAACAGATTTGTTGGAAATCATACATACAGATGTATGTGGTCCGATGAATATTGAGGCTCGTGGCGGATATCGTTATTTTCTCACCTTCACAGATGATTTGAGCAGATATGGGTATATCTACTTAATAAAACATAAGTCTGAAACATTTGAAAAGTTCAAAGAATTTCAGAGTGAAGTTGAAAATCATCGTAACAAGAAAATAAAATTCCTACGATCTGATCGTGGAGGAGAATATTTGAGTTACGAGTTTGGCCTACATTTGAAACAATGCGTAATAGTTTCGCAATTCACGCCACCCGGAACACCATAGCGTAATGGTGTGTCCGAATGTCGTAATCGTACTTTATTAGATATGGTGCGATCTATGATGTCTCTTACTGATTTACCGCTATCGTTTTGGGGTTATGCTTTAGAGACGGCTGCATTCACTCTAAATAGGACACCATCGAAATCCGTTGAGACGACGCCTTATGAACTATGGTTTGGCAAGAAACCAAAGTTGTCGTATCTTAAAGTTTGGGGTTGCGATGCTTATGTGAAGAAACTTCAACCTGATAAGCTCGAACCTAAATCGGAGAAATGTGTCTTCATAGGATACCCAAAGGAGACTGTTGGGTACACCTTCTATCACAGATCCGAAGGCAAGATATTCGTTGCTAAGAATGGATCCTTTCTAGAGAAGGAGTTTCTCTCGAAAGATGTGAGTGGGAGGAAAGTAGAACTTGATGAGGTAACTGTACCTGCTCCCTTATTGGAAAGTAGATCATCGCAGAAATCAGTTTCTGCGACACCTACACCAATTAGTGAGGAAGTTAATGATAATGATCATGAAACTTCAGATCAAGTTATTACTGAACCTCGTAGGTCAACTAGATCAAGATCCGCACCAGAGTGGTACGGCAATCCTGTTATGGAGGTCATGTTACTAGACCATGACGAACCTACGAACTATGAAGAAGCGATGGTGAGCCCAGATTCCGCAAAATGGCTTGAAGCCATGAAATCCGAGATGGGATCCATGTATGAGAACAAAGTATGGACTTTGGTTGACTTGCCCGATGGTCGGCAAGCCATTGAAAATAAATGGATCTTCAAGAAGAAGACTGACGCTGATGGTAATGTTACTGTCTATAAAGCTCGACTTGTTGCGAAAGGTTTTCGACAAGTTCAAGGGATTGACTACGATGAGACCTTCTCACCCGTAGTGATGCTTAAGTCTGTCCGAATCATGTTAGCAATTGCCGCATTTTACGATTATGAAATTTGGCAAATGGATGTCAAAACTGCATTCCTGAATGGATTTCTGGAAGAAGAGTTGTATATGATGCAACCGGAAGGTTTTGTCGATCCAAAGGGAGCTAACAAAGTGTGCAAGCTCCAGCGATCCATTTATGGACTGGTGAAAGCCTCTCGGAGTTGGAATAAACTCTTTGATAGTGTGATCAAAGCATTTGGTTTTATACAGACTTTTGGAGAAGCCTGTATTTAGAAGAAGGTGAGTGGGAGCTCGATAGCATTTCTGATATTATATGTGGATGACATATTACTGATTGGAAATGATATAGAATTTCTGGATAGCATAAAGGGATACTTGAATAAGAGTTTTTCAATGAAAGACCTCGGTGAAGCTGCATATATATTAGGCATTAAGATCTATAGAGATAGATCCAGACGCTTAATTGGACTTTCACAAAGCACATACCTTGACAAAGTTTTGAAGAAATTCAAAATGGATCAAGCAAAGAAAGGGTTCTTGCCTGTACTACAAGGTGTGAGATTGAGTAAGACTCAATGCCCGACCACTGCAGAAGATAGAGAGAAGATGAAAGATGTTCCCTATGCTTCAGCCATAGGCTCTATCATGTATGCAATGCTGTGTACCAGACCTGATGTGTCCCTTGCTATAAGTTTAGCAGGAAGGTACCAAAGTAATCCAGGAGTGGATCACTGGACAGCGGTCAAGAACATCCTGAAATACCTGAAAAGGACTAAGGATATGTTTCTCGTTTATGGAGGTGACAAAGAGCTCATCGTAAGTGGTTACGTTGATGCAAGCTTTGACACTGATCCGGACGATTCCAAATCGCAAACCGGATACGTATTTACATTGAACGGTGGAGCTGTCAGTTGGTGCAGTTCTAAGCAAAGTGTCATGGCGGGATCTACGTGTGAAGCGGAATACATAGCTGCTTTGGAAGCAGCAAATGAAGGAGTCTGGATGAAGGAGTTCATATCCGATCTAGGTGTCATACCTAGTACATCGGGACCAATGAAAATCTTTTGTGACAATACTGTTGGAAATATGCCCTAGAGGCAATAATAAATAGGTTATTATTATATTTCCTTGTTCATGATAATCGTTTATTATCCATGCTAGAATTGTATTGATAGGAAACTCAGATACATGTGTGGATACATAGACAACACCATGTCCCTAGTAAGCCTCTAGTTGACTAGCTCGTTGATCAATAGATGGTTACGGTTTCCTGACCATGGACATTGGATGTCGTTGATAACGGGATCACATCATTAGGAGAATGATGTGATGGACAAGACCCAATCCTAAGCCTAGCACAAGATCGTGTAGTTCGTTTGCTCAGAGCTTTTCTAATGTCAAGTATCACTTCCTTAGACCATGAGATTGTGCAACTCCCGGATACCGTAGGAATGCTTTGGGTGTGCCAAACGTCACAACGTAACTGGGTGGCTATAAAGGTGCACTACGGGTATCTCCGAAAGTGTCTGTTGGGTTGGCACGAATCGAGACTGGGATTTGTCACTCCGTGTAAACGGAGAGGTATCTCTGGGCCCACTCGGTAGGACATCATCATAATGTGCACAGTGTGACCAAGGAGTTGATCACGGGATGATGTGAGTTACGGAACGAGTAAAGAGACTTGCCGGTAACGAGATTGAACAAGGTATAGGGATACCGACGATCGAATCTCGGGCAAGTAACATACCGATGGACAAAGGGAATTGCATACGGGATTGATTGAATCCCCGACATCGTGGTTCATCCGATGAGATCATCGTGGAACATGTGGGAGCCAACATGGGTATCCAGATCCCGCTGTTGGTTATTGACCGGAGAACGTCTCGGTCATGTCTGCATGGTTCCCGAACCCGTAGGGTCTACACACTTAAGGTTCGATGACGCAAGGGTTATAGGGAAAGCATGTACGTGGTTACCGAATGTTGTTCGGAGTCCCGGATGAGATCCCGGACGTCACGAGGAGTTCCGGAATGGTCCGGAGGTAAAGATTTATATATGGAAAGTTGTTGTTCGGGTTCCGGGAAAAGTTCGGGTTTTTTCGGTATTGTACCGGGAAGCTTCCAGAAGGTTCCGGAGGATTCCGGAGGGGTCCGGAGGTCCGGAAAATGTTCCACCACGTCCAATACAGCAGCATGGGCTGTAAGGGGGCGCCCTAGCCTTAATGGGCCAGGGGCACCAGCCCCCCCCCAAGGCCCATGCGCATGGGAGAGGGGAAACCCTAAGGGGGAGGGCCTCCACTTGACTTGGGAGGCACTCCTCCCCCCTTTGGCCGCCCCCCAAGCCCCATCTAGGGCTGGCCGCACCCCTTGAGGGGGGAAACCCTAGATGGGGGCGCAGCCCTCCCCCTCCCCTATATATATTGAGGTTTTGGGGCTGCCATAGACATGAGAACGTCTCCTTTTTGGCGCAGCCCTACCCCTCTTCTTCCTCCTCCTCTCCCGCGGTGCTTGGCGAAGCCCTGCGGGATTGCCACGCTCCTCCACCACCACCATGCCGTCGTGTTGCTGCTGGATGGAGTCTTCCCCAACCTCTCCCTCTCTCCTTGCTGGATCAAGGCGTGGGAGACGTCACCGGGCTGCACGTGTGTTGAACGCGGAGGCACCGTTCTTTCGGTGCTTAGATCGGAATCAACCGCGATCTGAATCGCTACGAGTACGACTCCCTCATCCGCGTTCTTGCAACGCTTCCGCATCGCGATCTACAAGGGTATGTAGATTCACTCCCCTTCCCCTCGTTGCTAGATTACTCCATAGATTGATCTTGGTGTTGCGTAGAAAATTTTGAATTTCTGCTACGTTCCCCGACAGTGGCATCATGAGCTAGGTCTATGCGTAGTTTCTATGCACGAGTAGAACACAAAGTAGTTGTGGGCGTCGATTATGTCAATTCTTCTTGCCGCTACTAGTCTTATCTTGTTTCGGCGGCATTGTGGGATGAAGCGGCCCGGACCGACCTTACACGTACGCTTACGTGAGACAGGTTCCACCGACTGACATGCACTAGTTGCATAAGGTGGCTAGCGGGTGTCTGTCTCTCCCACTTTAGTCGGAACGGATTCGATGAAAAGGGTCCTTATGAAGGGTAAATAGAAATTGGCATATCACGTTGTGGTCTTACGTAGGTAAGAAACGTTCTTGCTAGAAACCTATACAAGCCACGTAAAAAACTTGCAACAACAATTAGAGGACGTCTAACTTGTTTTTGCAGCAAGTGCTATGTGATGTGATATGGCCAGAAGATATGATGAATGATATATGTGATGTATGAGATTGATCATATTCTTGTAATAGGGATCACGACTTGCATGTCGATGAGTATGACAACCGGCAGGAGCCATAGGAGTTGTCTTTATTTTTTGTATGACCTGCGTGTCATTGAATAACGCCATGTAAATTACTTTACTTTATTGCTAAGCGCGTTAGCCATAGAAGTAGAAGTAATCGTTGGCGTGACGACTTCATGAAGACACAATGATGGAGATCATGATGATGGAGATCATGGTGTCATGCCGGTGACAAAGATGATCATGGTGCCCCGAAGATGGAGATCAAAGGAGCATGATGATATTGGCCATATCATGTCACTATTTGATTGCATATGATGTTTATCATGTTTTGCATCTTATTTGCTTAGAACGACGGTAGCAAGTAGGATGATCCCTTATAATAATTTCAAGAAAGTGTTCACCCTAACTGTGCACCGTTGCGAAGGTTCGTCGTTTCGAAGCACCACGTGATGATCGGGTGTGATAGATTCTTACGTTCGAATACAACGGGTGTTGACGAGCCTAGCATGTACAGACATGGCCTCGGAACACACGCAATACACTTAGGTTGACTTGACGAGCCTAGCATGTACAGACATGGCCTCGGAACACGGAGGACCGAAAGGTCGAGCATGAGTCGTATAGAAGATACGATCAACATGGAGATGTTCACCGATCTTGACTAGTCCGTCTCACGTGATGATCGGACACGGCCTAGTTAAACTCGGATCATGTTTCACTTAGATGACCAGAGGGATGTCTATCTGAGTGGGAGTTCATAATCAGATGAACTTCATTATCATGAACATAGTCAAAAAGGTATTTACAAATTATGTCATAGCTTGCGCTTTAGTTCTACTGGTTAAGATATGTTCCTAGAGAAAATTTAGTTGAAAGTTGGTAGTAGCAATTATGCGGACTGGGTCCGTAAACTGAGGATTGTCCTCATTACTGCACAGAAGGCTTATGTCCTTAATGCACCGCTCGGTGTGCTGAACCTCAGCGTCGTCTGTAGATGTTACAAAACATCTGACATACACGTTTTGATAACTACGTGATAGTTCGGTGCGGTTTAGAATTGTGGCACCCAAGACGTTTTTGAAACGTCGCAGAACATGTGAGATGTTCCGAAGACTGAAATTGGGATTTCAGACTAGTGCCCACGTCAAGAGGTATGAGACCTCTGACAAGTTTCTTAAGCCTGCAAACTAAGGGAGAAAAGCTTAATCGTTGAGCATGTGCTCAGATTGTCTGAGTACCACAATCGCTTGAATCGAGTGGGAGTTAATCTCCCAGATGAGATAGTGATAGTTCTCCATAGTCACTGCCACCAAGCTAGTAGAGCTTCGTGATGAACTATAAAGTATCAGGGATAGTTATGATGATCCTTGAGCTATTCGCGATATTTGACACCGCAAGAGTAGAAATCAAGAAGGAGCATCAATTGTTGATGGTTAGTAAAACCACTAGTTTCTAGAAGGGCAAGGGCAAGAAGGGATACTTCATTAAACGGCAAATCAGTTGCTGCTCTAGTGAAGAAACCCAAGGTTGAACCCAAACCCGAGACTAAGTGCTTCTGTAATAAGGGGAACGGTGACTGAAGCGGAACTACCCTAGATACTTGGTAGATGAGAAGGCAGACAAGGTCGACAGAAGTATATTGGATATACGTTATATGAATGTGTACTTTACTAGTACTCCTAGCAGCACCAGGGTATTAGATACCGGTTCGGTTGCTAAGTGTTAGTAACTCGAAATAAAAGCTGCGGAATAAATGGAGACTAGCTAAAGGTGAGATGACGATATGTGTTGGAAGTGGTTCCAAGGTTGATGTGATCAAGCATCGCATGCTCCCTCTACCATCGAGATTTGGTGTTTGCGTTGAGCATGATTGGATTATGTTTATCGCAATACGGTTATTCATTTAAGGAGAATAATGGTTACTCTGTTTATTTGAATAATACCTTCAATGGTCTTGCACCTAAAATGAATCTCGATCGTAGTGATACACATGTTCGTGCCAAAAAAGATATAAAATAGTAATGATAGTACCACATACTTGTGGCACTGCAACTTGAGTCATATTGGTATAAAACGCATGAAGAAGCTCCATGTAGATGGATCTTTGGACTCGCTCGTTTTTGAAAAGATTGAGACATGCGAACCATGTCTATTGGTATATATGCATGAAGAAACTCCATGCAGATGGATCGTTTGGACTCACTTGATTTTGAATCACTTGAGACATGCAAATCATACCACATGGGCAAGATGACTGAAAAGCCTCGTTTTCAGTAAGATGGAACAAGAGAGCAACTTGTTGGATGTAATACATTTTGATGTGTGCAGTCCAATGAGTGCTGAGGCATGCAGTGGATATCGTTAAGTTCTAACTTCACAGATGATTTGAGTAGATGCTGAGTGTATTTACTTGATGGAACACAATTCTGAATTATTGAAAGGTTCAAGTAATTTCAGAGTGAAGTTGAAGATCGTCGTGACAAGAGGATAAAATGTCTGTGATATGATCATAGAGATGAGTATCTGAGTTACGAGTTTGGCACACAATTAAGACATTGTGGAAAGTGTTTCACAATTAATACCGCCTGGAACACCATAGTGTGATGGTGTGTCCGAACATCACAACTGCACCCTATTGGATATGGTGCACACCATGATGTTTCTTATCAAATTACCACTATCGTTTATGGGTTAGGCATTAGAGACAACCACATTCACTTTAAAAGGGGCACCACGCAATTTCCGTTGAGACGACACCGTTTATAGAAACCTAAGTTGTCGTTTCTTAAAAGTTTGGGGCTGCGATGCTTATGTGAAAAGTTTCAGGCTGATAAGCTCAAACCCAAAGCGGATAAATGCATCTTCATAGAATACCCAAAAACAGTTGGGTATACCTCCTATTTCAGATCTGGAAGCAAAAGTAATTGCTTCTAGAAATGAGTCCTTTCTTGAGGAAAAGTTTCTCTCGAAAGAATTGAGTGGGAGGATGGTGGAGACTTGATAAGGTTATTGAACCGTCGCTTCAACTAGTGTGTAGCAGGGCACAGGAAGTTGTTCCTGTGGCACCTACACCAATTGAAGTGGAAGCTTATGATAGTGATCATGAAACTTCGGATCAAGTCACTACCAAACCTCGTAGGACGACGAGGATGCGCACTACTTCAGAGTGGTACGTGATCCTGTCTGAGATATCATGTTGTTGGACAATACTGAACCTACGAGCTATGGAGAAGCGATGGTGGGCCCATATTCCAACAAATGGTTAGAAACCATGAAATCCGAGATAAATGGATCTTTGAGAAGAAGACGGACGTGGACGGTAATGTTACCGTCTATGAAGCTCGACTTGTGGCAAAGAGTATTTTCACAAGTTCAAGGAGTTGACTACGATGAGTTTTTCTCATCCGTAGCAATGCTTAGGCCCGTCAGAATCATGTTAGCATTAGCTACATTTATGAAATCTGGCAGATGGATGTCAAAACAAGTTTCCTTACCAGTTTTCGTAAGGAAAGGTTGTATGTGATACAATCAGAAAGGTTTTGTCGATCCTAAGGATGCTAAAAGGTATGCTAGCTCCAGCGATCCTTCCATGGATTAGAGCAAGCATCTCGGAGTCAGAATATACGCTTTGATGGGGTGATCAAAGTTTTTGGGTTTATACAAAGTTTGTTAGAAACTTGTATTTACAATAAAGTGAGTGGGAGCGCTACAACATTTCTGATAAGTATATGTGAATGACATATTGTTGATCCGAAATGATGTAAAATTTCTGGAAAGCATAAAGGGTTGTTTGAAAGGAGTTTTTCAAAGGAAGACCTGGATAAAGCTACTTACATATTGGGCATCAAGATCCATAGAGATAGATCAAGACGCCTGATAATACTTTCAAAAGACAGCACACCTTGACATGATTTTGAAAGAGTTCAAAATAGATCAGCAAAGAAGGAGTTCTTGGCTGTGTTACAAGGTGTGAGTATTGAGTAAGACTCAAGACCTGACCACAGCAAAAGGAAGAGAAAGGACGAAGGTCGTCCCCTATGCTTCAGACGTAGGCTCTACAGTATGCTATGCTGTGTACCGCACATGAAGTGTGCCTTGCCATGAGTTGGTCAAGGGGTACAATAGTGATCCGGGAATGGATCACATGACAGCGGTCGAACTTATCCTTAGTATCTACTGGACTAAGGAATTTTCTCGATTATGGAGGTGAAAAGGAGTTCGTCGTAAAGGGTTACGTCGATGCGAACTTTGACACTAATCCGGATGGCTCTGAGTAGTAAACCGGATTCGTATAGTAGAACAATTATTTGAAATGGCTCCAAATAGCGCGTGGTAGCATCCACAAGATGACATAGATATTCATAAAGCACACACGGATCTGAAAGGTTCAGACCCGTTGACTAATAACCTCTCTCACAAGCATAACATGATCAAACCAGAACTCATTGAGTGTTAATCACATAGAGATGTGAACTAGATTGTTGACTCTAGTAAACTCTTGGGTGTTTGGTCACATGGTGATGTGACCTGTCAGTGTTAATCACATGGTGATGTGAACTAGATTATTGACTCTAGTGCAAGTGGGAGACTGTTGGAAATATGCCCTAGAGGCAATAATAAATAGGTTATTATTATATTTCCTTGTTCATGATAATCGTTTATTATCCATGCTAGAATTGTATTGATAGGAAACTCAGATACATGTGTGGATACATAGACAACACCATGTCCCTAGTAAGCCTCTAGTTGACTAGCTCGTTGATCAATAGATGGTTACGGTTTCCTGACCATGGACATTGGATGTCGTTGATAACGGGATCACATCATTAGGAGAATGATGTGATGGACAAGACCCAATCCTAAGCCTAGCACAAGATCGTGTAGTTCGTTTGCTCAGAGCTTTTCTAATGTCAAGTATCACTTCCTTAGACCATGAGATTGTGCAACTCCCGGATACCGTAGGAATGCTTTGGGTGTGCCAAACGTCACAACGTAACTGGGTGGCTATAAAGGTGCACTACGGGTATCTCCGAAAGTGTCTGTTGGGTTGGCACGAATCGAGACTGGGATTTGTCACTCCGTGTAAACGGAGAGGTATCTCTGGGCCCACTCGGTAGGACATCATCATAATGTGCACAGTGTGACCAAGGAGTTGATCACGGGATGATGTGAGTTACGGAACGAGTAAAGAGACTTGCCGGTAACGAGATTGAACAAGGTATAGGGATACCGACGATCGAATCTCGGGCAAGTAACATACCGATGGACAAAGGGAATTGCATACGGGATTGATTGAATCCCCGACATCGTGGTTCATTCGATGAGATCATCGTGGAACATGTGGGAGCCAACATGGGTATCCAGATCCCGCTGTTGGTTATTGACCGGAGAACGTCTCGGTCATGTCTGCATGGTTCCCGAACCCGTAGGGTCTACACACTTAAGGTTCGATGACGCAAGGGTTATAGGGAAAGCATGTACGTGGTTACCGAATGTTGTTCGGAGTCCCGGATGAGATCCCGGACGTCACGAGGAGTTCCGGAATGGTCCGGAGGTAAAGATTTATATATGGAAAGTTGTTGTTCGGGTTCCGGGAAAAGTTCGGGTTTTTTCGGTATTGTACCGGGAAGCTTCCAGAAGGTTCCGGAGGATTCCGGAGGGGTCCGGAGGTCCGGAAAATGTTCCACCACGTCCAATACAGCAGCATGGGCTGTAAGGGGGCGCCCTAGCCTTAATGGGCCAGGGGCACCAGCCCCCCCAAGGCCCATGCGCATGGGAGAGGGGAAACCCTAAGGGGGAGGGCCTCCACTTGACTTGGGAGGCACTCCTCCCCCCTTTGGCCGCCCCCCAAGCCCCATCTAGGGCTGGCCGCACCCCTTGAGGGGGGAAACCCTAGATGGGGGCGCAGCCCTCCCCCTCCCCTATATATATTGAGGTTTTGGGGCTGCCATAGACATGAGAACGTCTCCTTTTTGGCGCAGCCCTACCCCTCTTCTTCCTCCTCCTCTCCCGCGGTGCTTGGCGAAGCCCTGCGGGATTGCCACGCTCCTCCACCACCACCATGCCGTCGTGTTGCTGCTGGATGGAGTCTTCCCCAACCTCTCCCTCTCTCCTTGCTGGATCAAGGCGTGGGAGACGTCACCGGGCTGCACGTGTGTTGAACGCGGAGGCACCGTTCTTTCGGTGCTTAGATCGGAATCAACCGTGATCTGAATCGCTACGAGTACGACTCCCTCATCCGCGTTCTTGCAACGCTTCCGCATCGCGATCTACAAGGGTATGTAGATTCACTCCCCTTCCCCTCGTTGCTAGATTACTCCATAGATTGATCTTGGTGTTGCGTAGAAAATTTTGAATTTCTGCTACGTTCCCCAACAAATACTGGTGCAATTGCCTTAGCAAAGGAATCCAGATTTCACAAGAGAACCAAGCACATCAGAATACGCTTCAATTCCATCCGGGATTTAGTCCAGGTGGGAGACATAGAAATTTGCAAGATACATATGGATCTGAATGTTGCAGACCCGTTGACTAAGCCTCTTCCACGAGCAAAACATGATTAGCACCAAGACTCCATGGGTGTAAGAATCATTACTATATAATCTAGATTATTGACTCTAGTGCAAGTGGGAGACTGAAGGAAATATGCCCTAGAGGCAATAATAAAGTATTATATATTTCCTTATATCATGATAAATGTTTATTATTCATGCTAGAATTGTATTAACCGGAAACATAATACATGTGTGAATACATAGACAAACAGAGTGTCACTAGTATGCCTCTACTTGACTAGCTCGTTAATAAAAGATGGTTATGTTTCCTAGCCATAGACATGAGTTGTCATTTGATTAACGGGATCACCTCATTAGGAGAATGACGTGATTGACATGACCCATTTCGTTAGCTTAGCACCCAATCGTTTAGTATGTTGCTATTGCTTTCTTCATAACTTATACATGTTCCTATGACTATGAGATTATGCAACTCCCGTTTACCGGAGGAACACTTTGTGTGCTACCAAACGTCACAACGTAAATGGGTGATTATAAAGGTGCTCTACAGGTGTCTCCAAAGGTACTTGTTGGGTTGGCGTATTTGAGATTAGGATTTGTCACTCCGATTGTCGGAGAGGTATCTCTGGGCCCACTCAGTAATGCACATCACTATAAGCCTTGCAAGCATTGTGACTAATGAGATAGTTGCGGGATGATGTATTACGGAACGAGTAAAGAGACTTGCCAGTAACGAGATTGAACTAGGTATCGAGATACCGACGATCGAATCTCGGGCAAGTAACATACCGATGACAAAGGGAACAACGTATGTTGTTATACGGTTTGACCGATAAAGATCTTCGTAGAATATGTGGGAACCAATATAAGCATCCAGGTTCCGCTATTGGTTATTGACCGGAGAGGTGTCTCGGTCATGTCTACATAGTTCTCGAACCCGAAGGGTCCGCACGCTTAACGTTACGATGACAGTTATATTATGAGTTTATATGTTTTGATGTACCGAAGGTTGTTCGGAGTCCCAGATGTGATCACGGACATATGAGGAGTCTCAAAATGGTCGAGACATAAAGATTGATATATTGGACGACTATATTCGGACACCGGAAGTGTTCCGGAGAAGTTTCGGATTAAACCGGAGTGCCGGAGGGTTACCGGAACCCCCCGGGGAAGTATTGGGCCTTAGTGGGCCTTGAGGGGAGAGAGAGGGCAGCAGCCAGGAGGTGGTGCGCCCCCTCCCAGGAGGAATCCTAGTTGGACTAGGAGAGGGGGGCGCAGCCCCCTTTCCCTCTCCTTCTCCCTCTCTTTCCTTCCCCCTTTCTTTTCCTAGTTGGACTAGGAAAGGGGAGTCCTACTCCTACTAGGAGGAGGACTCCCCCCCTCTCCTTGGCGCGCCTAGGGCAGCCGGCCTCCCCCTTGCTCCTTTATATACGGGGGCAGGGGGCACCTCTATACACACTTGATATACGATATTTTAGCCGTGTGCGGTGCTCCCTCCACCATATTACACCTCGATAATACCATTGCGGAGCTTAGGCGAAGCCCTGCGTCGGTGGAACATCATCATCGTCACCACGCCGTCGTGCTGACGAAACTCTCCCTCAACACTCGGCTGGATCGGAGTTCGAGGTACGTCATCGAGCTGAACGTGTGTAGAACTCGGAGGTGCCGTGCGTTCGGTACTTGATCGGTCGGATCGTGAAGACATACGACTACATCAACCGCGTTGTGATAACGCTTCCGCTGTCGGTCTACGAGGGTACGTGGACAACACTCTCCCCTCTCGTTGCTATGCATCACCATGATCTTGCGTGTGCGTAGGAAATATTTTGAAATTACTACGTTGCCCAACAGTTATGTCCATGGCTCACGCTCATGTACTGCGTGAAGGTTGAAAAAGTTTGAGATTACTAAAGTATGAAACAATTGCTTGGCTTGTCATCGGGGTTGTGCATGATGAGAGCATTCTTGTGTGACGAAAATGGAGCATGACTAAACTATATGATTTTGTAGGGATGAACTTTCTTTGGCCATGTTATTTTGAGAGGACATAATTATTTAGTTAGTATGCTTGAAGTATTATTATTTTTATGTCAATATGAACTTTTATCTTGAATCTTTCGGATCTGAATATTCACACCACAATTAAGAAGAATTACATTGAAATTATGCCCAGTAGCATTCCACATCAAAAATTCTGTTTTTATCATTTACCTACTCGAGGACGAGCAGGAATTAAGCTTGGGGACGCTTGATACGTCTCCAACGTTGCTCCATGCTATATTATCTTCTGTTTTGGACATTATTGGGCTTTATTATTCACTTTTATATTATTTTTGGGACTAACCTAATAACCGATGGCCCAGCCTAGAATTGTTGTTTTTTTGCCTATTTCAAAGTTTCGTAGAAAAAGAATATCAAACGGAGTCCAAACGGAATGAAACCTTCGGGAACGTGATTTTCGGAACAAACGTGATCCAGGGGACTTGGACCCTACGTCAAGAAAGCTACCAGGAAGCCACGAGGTAGGGGCGCGCCTACCCCCTGGGCGCGCCCTCCACCCTCGTGGGCCCCACGTTGCTCCACCGACGTACTCCTTCCTCCTATATATACCTACGTACCCCCAAACGATCAGATACGGAGCCGAAAACCTAATTCCACCGCCGCAACCTTCTGTACCCGTGAGATCCCATCTTGGGGCCTGTTCCGGAGCTCAGCCGGAGGGGGATCGATCACGGAGGGCTTCTACATCAACACCATAGCCTCTCCGATGAAGTGTGAGTAGTTTACCTCGGACCTTCGGGTCCATAGTTATTAGCTAGATGGCTTCTTCTCTCTTTTTGGATCTCAATACAATGTTCTCCCCCTCTCTTGTGGAGATCTATTCGATGTAATCTTCTTTTGCGGTGTGTTTGTTGAGACCGATGAATTGTGGGTTTATGATCAAGTTTATCTATGAACAATATTTAAATCTTCTGAATTCTTTTATGTATGATTGGTTATCTTTGCAAGTCTCTTCGAATTATCAGTTTGGTTTGGCCTACTAGATTGATATTTCTTGCAATGGGAGAAGTGCTTAGCTTTGGGTTCAATCTTGCGGTGTCCTTTCCCAGTGACAGTAGGGGCAGCAAGGCACGTATAGTATTGTTGCCATCGAGGATAACAAGATGGGGTTTATATCATATTGCATGAGTTTATCCCTCTACATCATGTCATCTTGCTAAAGGCGTTACTCTGTTCTTATGAACTTAATACTCTAGATGCATGTTGGATAGCGGTCGATGTGTGGAGTAATAGTAGTAGATGCAGGCAGGAGTCGGTCTACTTGTCTCGGACGTGATGCCTATATACATGATCATACCTAGATATTCTCATAACTATGCTCAATTCTGTCAATTGCTCAACAGTAATTTGTTCACCCACCGTAAAATACTTATGCTCGTGAGAGAAGCCACTAGTGAAACCTATGGCCCCCGGGTCTATTTTCCATCATATTAATCTCCCGATAACAAGCTATTTCTGGCACCGTTTTTATTTTGCTTTTATTTTACTTTGCATCTTTATCATAAAAATACCAAAAATATTATCCTATCATATCTATCAGATCTCACTCTCGTAAGTGACCGTGTAGGGATTGACAACCCCTTATCGTGTTGGTTGCGAGGATTTATTTGTTTGTGTAGGTGCGAGGGACTCGTGCGGAGCCTCCTACTGGATTGATACCTTGGTTCTTAAAAACTGAGGGAAATACTTACGCTACTTTGCTGCATCACCCTTTCCTCTTCAAGGGAAAACCAACGCAGTGCTCAAGAGGTAGCAGGCGTAGCTATCGATCTGCTCCAGATGGCCAAGCGAGTTGGCCCACAGTGCGAAGCCGCCGAACACGAAGATTTGTCCGGGGAGAAAGGTTTCCCCTTGGACGGCATCGTTGTTGACGATTGAAGGAGCCATCGAACCTTTTGAGAACGGCACAGTGGAACTCTCAATGAAAGCACCAATGTCGGTGTCAAAACCGGCGGATCTCGGGTAGGGGGTCCCGAACTGTGCGTCTAAGGTTGATGGTAACAGGAGATGGGGGACACAATGTTTACCCAGGTTCGGGCCCTCTCTATGGAGGTAATACCCTACTTCCTGCTTGATTGATCTTGATGAATATGAGTATTACAAGAGTTGAACTACCACGAGATCGTAATGGCTAGAACCCTAGAAGTCTAGCCTGTATGACTATGGCTATGAGTATTCGCCTCTACAGACGTAGCCCTCCGGTTTATATAGACACCGGAGGGATCCAGGGCTACATAAGGTCGGTTTACAAAGAAAGGAATCTTCATATTCGATCGCCAAGCTTGCCCTCCACGCCAAGGAGAGTCCCATCCAGACACGGGTAGAGTCTTCGGTCTTTGTATCTTCACAGCCCATTAGTCCGGCCCATGGCTAATAGGCCGGACGCCCAAGGACCCCTTAGTCCAGGAACTCCCTCATCCCCTGCCTCCTGTTACCTTCGATCCTCAGACGCACAGTTCGGGACCCCCTACCCGAGATCGGCCGGTTTTGACACCGACATCTCTCTCCTAGTAAAGACGGGATTTTAAATTAATTTATTAGGTGGATGGTCTCTTGTATTGGGCCTAGATCATTGGACTGTCGTGTTTTGTACTCGTCAATCTTAACAATAGAGTCAACTCTTGAAATTATATTTTTATAGTGGAAACACTCTACCGCTTCTGGGTCCTCCTCGGTCGTCAAAATTGTTCCTGCTCCTTAGTGCCCTATTACATTGTTTCACCAACATGCGGGCCATGCAGGTTCGGGTTCCGCCATCCACCAAATTAGAGTGACGTACTAGGAGGAGACTCACCTTAGTTGTAGCGTGGCAGTAATGAGTCATCATATCACAAAAACCCACCTCCCGTAGTAAGTTGAACGAACGAAGCAACTATCATGTCACTCTTCGCTGAATCCGCCTCTTCTTCATCTTCTTCAAGAAAACCACCACTCCCATCTACCATTGATCTTCTCTCCCAACGATGGAAGGTGAGCGAATCAATGGTGTTGGTATATTTTCTTTCCAATATTTTCTTTTGCAAAGCACTGATCGATCGTCACTCCCTTTTTTGTTTCAATGTCATTGTAATTGTGTTTTCCTTTTGATTGCTATCTATTTGTCAGTTTCTTGATGGTGATCCTGGAGTACCGGGCAAAGATTTGTCGATGTTGGCAAGCAAACCCATCGTGTGCCATTTCACTAGACAAACCGTTGGTTCCTCAACATCAGAGACAATGTTATCCGAGCACTGGACAACAAGTTGGAGCACATGCAGGAGCCCCTCCGCCTCCCCCAAGACAGAGAGCTACAAGAAGACAAAGGCCACCACCGAGCTGACCCCATAAACGCTCACGACAAGTACTGAGATGCTCAAGGCCATGTTTGAGATGATACCACCCGTCCTCGTGGGGGGGGGGGGGGGCACATCCCCCCCCCCCCCCACACACACACAGATGGGATCCCCAATGAGTTGTCCAAGGTGATTTTGTTCTTGGCGATCTTGATTGTTTTTCATGTATATTCAATGTTTTTTACTCTATGCGTAGCTTCTTCGATTACAGGCTATTTTATGACAAACGTGTTTTGTCATGGATGTGTGCTTTTTTTTAATCTCTAACTTTTAGGTAAAAAAAGGATAGAGAAGATGGCTCAAACCGAAGTTGAAGTACCAGGCAATGCAACATTAAAGTATGAGCTGCATGGATCATTGCTTCTCCACTTCAAGGTTCTAATGTATTATGACATATATTATAGCTAATGCATCATATGTCTAATTTTAAGTAGAATCCAAACTCCTTAGAGAAAAATAAGATAAATCACCGAATATATCATGTGTTCTAGTCGAATTGCAACACAAGCAAAATCAGACCACAACAATTCAACCAAGCCAGCGTGAGTATGTGGTTTACGAGTTGCACCTTGTAATCACTTCTCACTCTACCTACCAATGCAATGCTACGTAATCTTGGGTATCTGGGACAAAAAGACCAAAGCCTCGATGTAATTATTATTATCTTTGAGGTGCTTTGTACTTCCGGTGAATCTTTATAATAGATGTGATATTTTTGCAAAAAGAAAAAATAATGAAACCACGTAGAGGAGGTGGAACGCATGCCCTACCCAATGATCCTGTAGCACGGGCGCGAAGAACCTTGCGACACGTCTCCTATCTATTGTACACAGCCCATTTTGTAGCCCCCACACACATGCCGACCCAACTACTCCCCTTGCTCTACGTGTTGCTCGCTCTTTCTCTCACTCTCAAGCAGACTCCGTACGCATACACATACTGCTGATTACGCCAATGTTTTGGCCAGACAAGTACAGCAGGACGCTTTCGCAAAAGGAAGTACAGAAAGAAAGACGCAAGCAGCGTGGCGTGGAAGGAGAAGAATCACATTTCCTTCCAGTCTTGTACCCACGCAAGCACGCGTACGGGCAAGCAGCGTGTAGTGAGGTCGATCGCGCAGGCGCTGGTAATATCGAGGAGGGTTATTACTGCGTCACAAGTGTATTACAGTACTACTAGTACGTCCTCTTGACAAGGAGTCGACGCTGCCGGGTATACAGCTCAGCTGCACACACATTTGCGGTTATCCGACCTGCAGTGTTGTGTCGTGCTCGCCCTGCTCGCCCCCATGAACTGCACGAGATCGACCGCTCCCGTGGTCTCGCCGGATGCGAGCGCTGACAGCGTCGCCTGCGCAGTGCCTAGTGCTTGTCCTCATCCATCGAACATGCACGTTGGTGCGCGCCTGCATGACTGTAACCCGCCGGCCGGACTCCCCAAACACCTCTATATATCCGCACAGATGGGCTCGGTCAATGATCAATCACAAAATCGTGACCCAACGACACCCGTGGTACTGGCGCTCGAGCTAATCAGCACCTTTTATATCCAGTTCATACCTACAACAGATATGGAGAGGGTTGGACGCATCCGCCACGTCAGATCCGGCTCACGCTAGCCCATCATGATCCCATATATATTCATCCATATTCGCATCTCGGATGAAACCCTAACTACTCTACTTGACTTCACTCCCCCCTACTAATAAGCTATGTTTCGGTGATCTTCGGCCTTCTCCGACATGGTAGGTAGCGGATCCGACTCCGAGATCTCCCGATCCGTCCGCATAGCTCTCCACCGCTCCATTGTGAAGTGCGCCCGACCGCGGTCGTACTCGATCCATCGGGGATCCATTGCGTCCACGCAAATGACGCTTTGATCCGCCAGGGCTAGTGGTTCAAGATGCGTGACCACGGCCTCACTAGACGCAGTGACCACCGTCTCGCGCCGTATCTTTAGGGTGGCGGCGCAACCAAGGTCAACGCCGACATGGCTCACTGCCCCTCCGTTGCGGATGCGCGACGGGCCTGCCGTGCGAGGTAGAGGGCGTGAGACGCCGCGGCAGCCCTCAAGGCCAAGACCGTGGAGGCGGAGTCGCACGTCGCGTTGGACGTGCATGCCCTCCGTGCCCGCATTGTCGAGAAGCAACAACATAGGAGGACCCACGCCCCCTCGTAACAGAGTAAAACCGTGCGGTCTGTGCTATGGTCAGGCTGCACCCCAAAGAGGAGAAGGAGGATGACTGTGATGGGTCCATCGGACGGCTCCGACAACGAGCAGATCCTTCTCGATCTATTTTTTTGTCTTCGACCGCTACTTTCGCGACAAAGACGGCAAGAGCAACGACAAGAGCAACCATGGATGAACTTTCTCTATAGCTTTAGAGCATCTCCAACACCGGCGCTAAATAAGCGCCGCGCCGCAAATTTGCCCTTTTTAGCGCGCGCGCAATCGGTAGAGGGGCTCCAGTGGACGCGCAATAAGCGCGCGCGGCATATGGAGTTGGGCGCGCGGCCCGAATCGCCATCGCGCGCTGTGTATTTGGTGCGCCCGCTTCCGCGCGCGACACACTCGAGCGCTTGCGCCGCACTCTCTCCACCGCGCCACCTTCACGCCGCCACCGGCGAATTGACTCGATGGATGCCCGCGCCTGCACCCCCCCTCACCCCTTCCTACAGCCGCAAACCCTAGCGCGGGGAGCTTTGGCTTCGCCTCCGCGGAGTTCCTCCGAGCACCGGCATCGCGCACGGCCTCTTCATGCCGCCGCGGATGACCTCGATGGCGGGTGGCGTCGCGCCGGCGCCCACCGTGAAGCAACGTGCCCCCCCCCCCCCTCGAAGCTCCCAAATGCGGCGCGACCGAAGAAGGGCAAGACATCCGCAAAGAAGAACAAGGCGGCGGACGGCTCCGGCTCCTCGAAGCCGTCGAGGAAGAAGCTTGCAGGGCGTGCGGCGGCTACCGAAGCGCCGACGAGCTCACTTGTTGAGCCGGCAGCCGACGCGCACAATGTGTTCTAGGAACTTGGTTTGCATTTTGAACTTGGTTGGATAATGTTGTGGGCATGAATTTGAACTTGTGGGCATGAACTTTTAGTCATCAACTTGCTTGTGTGATTTAAATTATTATGCCATATCTTTGTTTTGTGATGTTTGAAATGCATTTTGTGTCCAAAATACAACATATGGCAATGCGCCGACGAGTCGCGCGCTGTTGGAGCTACGCGCGGGCGCTGCATTTTGCCGAGGCTGCTGGAGCCAGCGCTGCCCGCCACGCCAAATCAGATGATGGGTGAGCTGCAAACTAGTTTTTAGCGCGCCGCGCGTTAGGCGGCTGTTGGAGATGCTCTTAGTATGTAACATGTCAATTTTTGCTAGTTGGATGACATGTATAATGTAGTAGAGCATGCCATTTTTGGGTAGTCCGTTGACATGCATTATGAAATAGCCTAACGCTATGTATGGGATCCAGATGTATTACGTGAGTTAAGTTCATGTTGCATGTGATGTATGAATTTGACGATTTGCTCATTTGAGAGGTGACCGACCACTGTTGTGAACGTGTCCATGGACGTTGGGGGGGGGGGGGGGGGGTGATTAGCTAGGTCCCATTGTAGGTGCCCCCAAACTGTTCCTACATGTACATGGATTAGCTGGATATTCAAAAATATTTTATTAATTCATTTTACCTTAATAATAAATGTACTTATTATACATGGACGCATGCACTATACTCCTACTGATTAATTTCACCTCAATAATATTTTTACAATAGTATTTTGGTCAAAAAATTAGTTGAGTATTTGGTTATTAGTCAGTACACTTATTATGGTATATTACAGTAAATATATGGAGAAATTAGTTGGTACAATTGTCATTCAGCAGGGAAGATTTTTTGTGTATGCTGTATTTATCAGGGCACAACAATAACTGTATCTTTTTTTGCGAAATATTTGTATCTATTTACTTTGGGAAATCTTATCTGGCTGACGTCCCTGGGAGATCAACCCCAGCAAACACCCCTTGGTCGGTTGGCAGTTTTTGGCCCAAAAATCCGAAAAAGTACCCTAAAGAAAAGAACTGTCATGGCAGTTTCTAAAAACTACCAGCCCCACACCCCTTGACTGCAATGGAAACTGCCAGGAGACCCTTTCGTTTGGCACCCATCGCCTGGCGAACATTTTCCAGGGACGATCTTCTGCCCAAATGTGATCATACTCTTATTCATGGACTCGTTCAGTATATCTTGGTTTCTTTATGCCTCTAGCAAAAGCCCATGGCCTGTGTGGTAATTCCATTCCTTTCAGAAAAGGATATATGGGCATATCAGGTACTCCCTCCGTTTCAAAGAAGTATCCTAACTTGCAACTATGTACTAAAGTTATGCTAAAATCAAGACACTTATTTTGAAACAAAGGATGTATTTCTCTTCTCATTCTTGGAAATACAACACACATCATGCGGCATCTACAGAATACAATACTGCACGATTGTAGAATGATGATGTATAAGAGCATCTACAGTCGCGATGGGCAAATCGACGCGCTCAAGTACCCCTCAAATAATGTAATCCACATTCAGACACCTCAATTAGCATATCTCAAATTCATACAAACTAATGCAACTACGTCGATGCACACACATCGTTCAGCAATTCCATCACTACTAACTAAATATGCCATTGGACTACCAAAATTTGGCATGTTTGGCTATGATGGAAATCACCACGGCTGCACTTGCCCTTCTTGGCGCCCTTGTCGTCCTTCTCGCGAAAGTACCAGTCGAAGACGCAGTAGGGATCGAGCCGGATCTGCTCGTCGCCGGAGCTGTCCTCGCCAGCGCTATCCTTCTCGTCCTTCGGCAGCAGTCTGGCCATGGCACGGACCGTCCGATTCTGCTCTCGGGCGAGGGCGCGCGTGTTCCTTCGTTGTCGTTTCTTCATAATGCGGGCGTGGATGGCTTCCTCCTCTACGGCCACCCGCACCTCCGCATCCGCCGCCGCCATATCCGCTGCGATACGAGCCTCGGTAGCCCTTATGCTCTCCTTCCCACGGCGGGCCGCCCGTTCCCGGTGGGACTCATAGTCTGCCCGACCAGTGATGAGGAAGGAGAGGGGTTCCTGCTGCCGGGACCGCGACGATCCAGCCCCAGAGGACCAGAGCGCCCGTTGAGCCGACGCTACGGAGTCTTGATGGACAGATCCGTCCACCGGTCGGGCGCTGCCCTCCTGGGAGCGGCGGAGTGCAATGCAGACCACTATTGCCCCCTCCAACCCGCACGGGATGACACCCCAGTCGACGGATCCAGACTGGTCGGAGTCAGATCCGCTACCTGCCATGCCAGAGACGACCGGAAACCGTCGGAGGTGAGCTCGGGTGGCGGAGGGGTGTGGAGGGGAGTGAAGGGAAGGAGCTAGGGTTTGGTTCGGCGAGCGGACGGGGACGAATATATATGGGATCGGGTGGGTCAGCATGGGCCGGGTCCGACGTGACGGGCGTGCCCGGGCCATATCCGCCCCATATTTGAGCTGGATATGAGGGGTGCCGGTCAGTCCAGGCGTTTGAAGCCCTTTTGAGGGAGCTGTCTGGGTCGAAAAATCGTGACCGGTCATCGCTCAATAACCGGGTGGCCAGCTCGGGCGTTTAACGAGCGTTTGGGGTGCGGGTTGTAGATGCTCTAAAAAGAAAACTCTTGACGCCATCAAGCAAGAGCTTTCGTTTTGGTTCAATTGAATTCCCTGAGATGCGTATTGGCATGGGCGCGAGACACAGTTCCTTCTCCGATGGTATTTGTCCCCTAATTGAATGCATATTTGTCCGCTACGGGTCTCTAAACGAGAAACATATCAAGCGGCCTTCAATCATGCCAACAGTGACGGCGGCAGCTAGCGTGCGGCATGCGGTCCATGCATGCCCAGCCCTCAAATCACCGCACGTACTACGTGCCTTCTTTGCAGATTGAAATCACCGTAGTACGGTGCTACACGCGCGCACCCCGATTGGATGGACGAAGCTGAATTTTTACAGAGCGCCTTCCACTCTCGCATGGCATGATGAGCCCATGAGATGAGAACCAGCCAGCCCCCTAGCCTTAACCAAAGTACACGATTGAGGAGTGGCAATGATTTAGGCAAGGGGGCCCCCTCTCAAAAGCCAAAACGATAAGAGAAACGAAAAAGGTAAAATGAGTAGAGACACGCTCAATACTAATTCTTCTTTCTGCACATCGATCCCCCCCCCCCCCCCCCTCCGTAAATTCACTCTACAAATTAAGCCAGCAAGTGAGTCGTAGTGGTGTGGCCGTCAGGACTCAGGAGCGGCAGTAGCACTGTTGACTGGTGAGTATAGTACCCGAGTGATCAGGAGCTAGGCCGCGCAGACACAGCAGAAAGAACAGAACCAGTTGCCCCATACACCATTGTACAATACGGAGTCTCTATATAGTATCCCTACAGCAGAGCCCGGCCAGGATCCTGCCAAGGTACCCCTATATAAAAAGCTCGAACATACCCGCACCAAAAGGACCCGAGACCAGGTGAGGTTCTCCCCCAGCGCCCTCGCTCGTCGGTGTAGCGTGCACATCACCCAGCTCCTCCCACCGTAGCTGGCCGCCTTATGAGCTAGCAGCTCTCGCCAGCTCGGCGCAGCGGCCGACGGGGGCGGCAGCGAGGGAGATAGAGATAGCGGAAGAGCAAGGGTCGGTCCGGGAGAGAGGTAGAGGTTGACCGACCGGTCGTCGATCGGTTCAGTTGAGTGAGTGGGAGTCATGGAGACCATCCGGTGCTGCATCGCGTGCATCCTGCCGTGCGGCGCCCTGGACGTGGTGCGCATCGTGCACTCCAACGGCCGGGTGGAGGAGATCAGCGAGCCCGTGCTCGCCGGCGAGATCATGAAGGCCTACCCCAAGCACGTCATCCGGAAGCCGCCCTCCACCTGCCCCGCCGACGGCGGCGGCGGCATCGTCGTGCAGAAGCCCGTCATCCTGCCGCCCAATGCCGAGCTGCAGAAGGGCAAGATCTACTTCCTCATGCCGGTCATGGCCCCGGCGCCGGACAAGCCCGCCGCCAAGCCCAAGGCGCCCGCGCCCGCTCCAACTGCGGCCGCGCCAGCGGCGAGGAGGCGGAGGAGGAGGAAGGAGTCCGGGGAGGCCGGCGGCGGCAACAACGCGGCAGCGGCGTCCCTGCAGAGCGCGGAGGGCGAGAAGGAGCGGCTACTGGCGAACGAGAGGTACCTGTCGGAGATCATGAAGGAGAAGGCGTCGACGGCCAGGGACCGGCGGCGCGGGCGCGTGGCCGTGTGGCGGCCGCACCTGGAGAGCATCACCGAGGATGACTTGTAATCAGACAAGGTGTTTGTTTCACACTTTTTTCCTTCTTCTTCTCCTTCTTCTTCTTTTCATTTTTTTTCCTTTGGATTCTCTAGTTTCTGTTAATTCCCTCTGCTTGCGCTTCGGCCTCTTTTATTTTTTGCCCATCTTTCCCCGGCCCGCCTCCTTTAGAGCGAGCATCACCCTCCCCGCTGCTCCCTTTACAGGGTGAATGATGCCTTTGTGAAGAAAAAGATACAATTTTTGCTAGATGCATATTTCTCTTTACGATTTCCTAATTACAGTAGCTGTGGGACTAATTAAGCAGCGCAATCTACGTTCCGATTTTGTTCAAACACCTCCAGGAAAGACGTGCAAATCGCACCAACGGATGGATGGATCACCCCCTACCTTTTCTCCTGTACACATGCTATGCTCGCACTTGCTACAAGTAAGAACTCCATTGATTTTTCCTTCTATTTTTCCAGAAAAGTACTCCTCCAAGTGGGCCACTGATATTGGTGCGGAATTGTAAAGAGAATCTTAGAATTCCGTGCAGCGGCCTACATTCCATATTTCACTCGCCCTTTTGTCCTCGGAGATGGAAGCGAGAGAAAGGAGAAAGTAGTGAGCAGAGCGGCGAGCTTGCAGAGCATGCATCTTGTTCTGATCATGATGAGTGCACGAAAGTTCTGAGCGCAAGTAATCAATGAGTAGACCAATGATTGCCAGCAAGGCCCCATCCCCCCTCCACTAGCAGAGAGAGAGAGGGAGAGAGCTTTAAGCCGTGGTGTGGTGCCATGGGCGGACGCATACTCGCCACCCAACCACCGTTGCAACTACTGCTAAAAACTAAAGCGACAAAGACCAAGGAGGGAGATTAGGGTGGTGAGGATAAACCCGAGCCTCCAATCTAATGGAGCTTATGATGCGTTAGGAGGGCCTTGCTTTTCCTTTAATGATTTCTCTGTTCTCTGTATGGGTATCGGTTATGGTTCGCTGCTAGTAGATATGTTGGCTACTAGTGCTTTGGCGTTATGGATTTGACGTAAAGATGGGCTCGTACAATGTGTTCCTTCTCCTCCTTTTTCTTCTTCCATCGAACGGGAGCAAGGCCTAGGCCACTCACTCCCTCCCTCCCTCCCTCCCTTATCTAAGGATGTCTTATTTGTTCCTCCCACGAATCAGCGGCGCACACGTGGACAGTTGAACGCATCATATCTTTGGTAGTACGCCGCTATATACGAGGAGCAAACAATCTACAATCAACACATGTCCGTTATATATGATAGAATCTTCTCCTTTAATTTGCTCATCACGTACTAGTAGTAGTCTGATATGTTTCATGGATTAGTTAATTAATACTACAAGGTAAATTAAGGAGTATATATGATGCTGAATCATCACTGTCCAATACACTAGTAGCCGCACTGCTGGAGTATTTGATTTGATACACACACACATGGGCAAATAAATTAAAGACACACTCCACTAGTACCAGTCGTCCTGCTGCAGCTGGGCTCAACCTAAGCCGAGCCCGTCTGTTTTATTTATGTTGCTGGGATAGATGTCCACTACGCGCAAGATTATCTTTCAACCATCTCCCACGCACTCCCGATTGTTTAATGGGCCTTCCCCATGAGAATGCTGCTCGGGATTTTCCTAGCAGATTTCAAAGCTAGACTGTAGCCTTAACGGGGCGCATAATGAGCACTTGTTTAGCCCCTCCCAAAATTCAGCCGTACCACGCCGTCAACCGGCGGGCGCGCCGCTAGCTAGACCCCAGCCCCATGCCATTCTATATGGTCATATATGCATAAATCTCGCAGAATCATTGCTTCAGAATTCGCAGAATGATCGTGCAATTATAATAAACGCCGCTCATTTCTGAAGCTTGCTTTTAGCCTGCAACAAAGGGAAGTCCACAAAAATGATTTCTTCTTGTTAATATCCACCGAATAACTCTGGGACTGGGAGGTAAACCAGTTGGATTACCGCCTTACTTGCATCACACTACATGGAATGCAGTAGTACTACCATGCATGGATGCATGATGGGCAACACATGCGATTTCATAATTAACGACCTCGGTTA
The DNA here is from genome assembly GCF_018294505.1 of Triticum aestivum. Lineage (NCBI taxonomy): Eukaryota > Viridiplantae > Streptophyta > Magnoliopsida > Poales > Poaceae > Triticum > Triticum aestivum. The sequence goes on along the minus strand of NC_057802.1, from coordinate 408,941,893 downwards.
ACTTAGCTGGCTCCATGTGTGTGTACCCAAGCTTTTTGTGGAGTTCGTGGCGTCCGGATTTGTAATGTCAAGTGGCTGGCGTGGCGTGGTAGAGGTTGATGTTATTGTAGGTGAAAGAGACCTTTAAGCATATGCCAAAGCTCATGAACAATATAAATCGTGCATGTTGTCCCTGAGCTCCTTTGAAGGGGTGCCACCAGTTGATGAGATGTTTAACGCAAACAGTAGGCGCCTTGCCTTTTGGTTGTACTACACCACCACTATATCCTCCCATCCCCAGCTCGTGCCCACGACTTGTACCGGAACGTGGAGGTGTCGACCTAGTTGGTTGGCCTCCTAGCTAGCTACGTAGCTTGCTAGAGATCTTGAGGCTGATCAAAGAGGATTTAGCGCTCTTGCCAACTTTAAAAGCTCGCCAGTGTGCATGTGCGAGTATAGGCGTGTGCGTGTGATCGGGCGTTGCTATAGGTGGGAGCGGAGAATGGTGGCGTTTTGAGTGTGTGTATGCGGGCCGTGTGGGCAAAAAAGAGTATAGCGGTACTACTGTTGATCTAGGCTTTGTGTGGGCCAAAACCCTTGTTTATGTACGCCAAGCCATGGACCACAGGCAGCATCATGGTGATCTTCCATTAAGCACAGGCTCACACGCAAGTCCAATCCTTCTCTCATTCTCTCTCTCTCTCCATTGTGGTCGCCTTTTGGTGCCAATTCTCGCTCAAATTGGAGGTCATGTGCCCGGATGGCCTTTTGGCCAAAAGCTGGAGGGGCTCAACTGCTTCCAGGTGGTAAAAGTGTCCACCAAACCGATCTCAAAAGAGCAACTCTACGAGCCTATTAGCTACTAACTTCGGTTATATGACATGACACTGCTGCTAATCTGCGTGCGTAATCCTCCTCGTCGTGCGCCTAACCTTTTCCTGACTTCTTTAATCCTGTGCAGTAAACCAGTTGCTAATCAGACATAAGAATTTCATATGGCTTCCCCGCAAAAAAAGGAAAGAATTTCCTATGGCTCTTGGTTCATGATAGAGTGAACACTAGAAACCTTCTTCACAGAAATTCTATGCATCTTCTAGACTACACATGTGCATTATGCAATGAAAGAATTGAAGAAACTGTGCTGCACCTATTTTGAAATTGCAACTTTGCCACAGAATGCTGGCATGAAATCATTCCGAGCAAACAACGAGGCAACTCCCAATATGATGAAATCAGTCTCACAGTAGCAAAACTTCCACAACAGATTGCGATGGACATTGTTATTGCAGGATGTTGAAGCATCTGGTCATTAAGAAACGATAAAATCTTCAGGGCTCGGACTCCTTCCACCCAGGCCTGGATGCACTACTTAAGAGAAGGGATTGAAAGGGATAGAATAAGGGCAAAACCAGCGAAAGAACAAATACTAGCCACCTGGACTGAACACCACTTGTAAACATCAGTATGATACCTAGAGCTGGCATTGGATGATTTTGTATTTTTTTTTTACTTTTTGTAGATCTTGTACATTACTTTAATTTATTAATATATACCGTAGAACAATTGTTCTAGGTTCCAGCGCCTCAAAAAAAACAGTCGAGCTTCCGCAGAGTTGGCTACGCTGTAACTTTTACCCAGTCTTTTGCATATCATCCATATTGTCGTAGAAACGTAAGAAGAGTCAAGGTCTGGATATAAAACAAGTGATTTTTTTTTGAAAAGGAGGATTCCCCGGCCTCTGCATCAGATATAAAACAAGTGATGATGGGCGTTCTCCTAACAACAGAGAATTATTTCGATTTATATCTATCTCTAGAGTACGTCTGAATTCCTCCATGTTTAGCCAAAAGAGTGTACTGTTTCACGATGTGCCTTTTTGTCAGCTGGCTCTTAAGTCTGTGTTGAAAAGACCGCTCCTCCCTAGTCTTTTTCGTCAGTTAGCTCTTGGGTGGTGATGAATGGTCAGTGATCCAACCTGCTTAAAATGTTGATTCTTCTACAACATTTCTAGGCGCTAATCAATAATATATCTACACAAGTTGTTTTCGTCAGTTGTTATGGGGAAGAGTAGTATGGAGGCGTTTTATCATTTGCATATGAAACTCATAAGATTCTCCCTGCTTACCGGTCAATAACTCAATATGCATGGTGAAGTGACGCAGGGCGTGTAAACAACGCTTTTTTTTTGCGAGGGACGTGTAAACAACGCTAACGATGTATTTTTGAGCGTGTTGAAAACCATAAAAGGAAATTCGAACCAGAACATCTTTGAAGGCAATGTCAACTGTTGCAAATGGCTTCAAGCGAGGAGAAATACCCTTTGCTTTATATTGAGAATTTTTTTTGCAAAAAAGTCAAAAAAAAGTTTAGAAGTTTTTTCAGAATAAACTTGACTTTCTTTTGCACTAGTATATAAATTTTCACGAATAAAAAACCAGCGGTGACTTCGGGGCAATTTCTTTTTATATTATAGGTCACTAGTTGTACGTAGGTGGGCCGGTCCGTTTACGCCCATTCCGATAGATTATCACTCACTAGTCCTTTTTTAGCAATAGCTCATCAGTCATCACTAGTCAGGAAGGCCAAATCCTATTTGGTGCTTAACGCCAGATAGGGGGCAATTCTTATGCACACCCTTTGTAATAGGACGGCACATCTAATGTTTCGGCCGAAGCTCGTCCCGAGCTTCTGGAGCTTCCAGACCAGTTTTGGGAAGTTCTGGTAGGTTTTGTTCTCGTTTCTGTGTTTTTTGACATATTTTTTATTTTTATTTTGCCTTACTTTTCCATTTTTTAAATTTCTGATTTTTTTTCAAATCCATGAATATTTTGAAAAATTATAATTTTTCACATTTGTAAAATATTTTCCAAATCTATTAACATTTTTTTAATTTCTGATTTTTTTCAAATCCATGAATATTTTGAAAAATTATAATTTTTCACATTTGTAAACTATTTTCCAAATCTATTAACATTTTTTAAATGCGTGAATATTTTTAAATTGGTAATTTTTTTTTGATTTTCTGAACTTTTTCAGATTCAAAAAATCTTTTTCTAATTTGTAAACTTTTTTTCAAATCCATGTATTCTTTTTTCAGAATCATGAACCATTTCCAGATTCACGGACATATTTTCTAATTCACGATTTTTTTATACCAGTCAACTTTTTTAATCTGAAAACCCAAAAAATCATTTTCCTGGAGTAGTGTTAAACCAGTCGATTTTTTATTTTAAAAAAGGGAACTTGTTTTTCTGAGACAGTACAACATTACGAGTAGAAGGTGATACTCCGGAGACATGATGGATCAGTTACTTTTGCTGCTTATCGGTTCTTGTTTAACTGCAATGAGGCTCTTGAGGTGGAGATACATGCGTTAATGATCGGTATGGCGCTCGCCCGCCAGCATACCGAGTTACCTATTCTGGCGCAGTCTGACTCTTCGACTGCTCTTTCCTGTCTCTCCGTGTCAAGTTTGGTTCGTTCGGTTTATGGTCATTTAGTTGCTGAGATTAAGTCTTTAATGGTCGGTAGAGAGTTTATTCCACAGAAGCTACATATCCCTACATAGAACTCAAAATAGAGTTGCATATTGTCTGGTACGGTATAGTCGTTCAGAGCGAGCCACAGTTGTGTGGCTTGGAAGTGCCCCCCTCTATGTATTGAGGAGCTCTTGTCTCTCGATTGTAACTCTATTATTACGGAATAAACTACTATTGAACCTGTAAAGAAAAAGGTGACCGAAAAAAAGCGAAGCGACCGGCTGAACGAAGGAGCAACGGAGCATGGATAATGGGCAGTGGCCCATGAGTGTGAAATTTGTGAATTTTTTGACTATTTTAAAATTAGGGAACATTTTTTGAATTTGTGATTTTTTTTTTCATATCATGAACATTTTTTCAAATTCTTGAATTGTTTCAAATTTATGAATGTCTTTAAACTTTTTGAATATTTTAAAATTATGGATATTTTTTCCAAATTCATGAATATTTGCTCAAAGTCGCAGACATTTTTTAAGTCCATGAAATTTTGTTTTCTAACCCAGGAATATTTTTCAAATTAATGAACCATTTTTCGAATTAGTGAAGATTTTAAAATTCTCAAACAAGGAAAAAAATCTCAAAAAACAAAAAGAAAACGTATGTGAGATACACGAGGAAACCCATATGTTTTTTGGGGAAAACAAATCCGTTCGTGAGATCTGAGCGAGACCTCGTTATTATGCTCTGCAGCTGGCCCATTTACCAGGATGGCTATGAGCGATTGCTAATGGATAGCTCTTCTTCTCAAAAAAAAAATCTAATGGATGGCTCTAGGCGATACATATCATTCCCCTATTCATTGTACCATACTTTAGTAGATGTAGATTGTACCTATGTAGCAGATGTTACGTTTGAGCCCAAATTTATGCATTTGTAGTCCATATAAGCCAGCTAAACACATACAGCCTCGTCAAGTAAATGTTGAACTACATTTTTATCATTGCCCGGGGGACGCGAACGTTGTGTCACATGAGCTCGCTAAGAAGTGTTTTATTCTATGAGTTCATGTACCTGGGTCGATGAGCCCCTTGATTTTGTTATGCAATGCCTCATGGAAAATGTAACTATTTTATACTTAATACAGCTAGCCATGATAACGTTCACTTAAATAGAAAAGAGGGGCACAAACAAAGGTATTTTAGTATGAACTTCAAACAAAAAGATTTCAAGCCAAAGTCCTCAAAAGAACCCACTTTGGTCACTCTGCTCCTATGTTTTTCTTAAGCCCCGATACTGACGATGTTATCTCCCACCAGATATGCCCACAACGATATAAAGTCCAGCTAAGGCCCAATGAGACTTAAGCCCATATTCGTTATGGCCAAAGACAATGCTCGTAATAAGATGATTTGTTAGTTGGTGTGGGCACCGCAAAGAGAATTCCCTTACTCAATCACAGGTCATGCGATTCACACTGCAAAGGGCATACCCTCACTCGAACCGCCTTCACTCGGTTTACCGAGGAGGCCAGAAGTCAGGAGCATCAACGGAGGAGACATTCACTAATCATAGAAGCCTAGCGTTACTAGTCGTTTATCATAGACAATTAAAAGCATCTGTTACCACTTGTGGGCACGCATTATTAGGTATTAAAGCACATGTAACGTAGCTATGTGATAAGCCCGGGGAACAACATACTCTATATAAGACTACCGCTGAAGCCCGGTCAGAGGTTCGTGATACGTCTCCGTCGTATCTATAATTTTTTATTGTTTTATGCCAGTATTCTACAACTTTCATATACTTTTGACAATATTTTATATTAATTTTGGGACTAACATATTGTTCCAGTGCCCAATGCCAGTTTCTATTTTTTGTATGTTTTTTCGTAGAAAGTCCATATCAAGCGAAGTCCAAACACGTAAAATTTTACGAAGATTTATTTTAGAATATATGTGATTTTCGGGAGGTGGAATCAACGCAAATGGAGGCCCACAACCTTCACAAGGCATCAGGACGCGGCCACCCCCCCAGGCCGCGCGCGGTTGCCTTGTGGCCACGTCGTAAGTCGGTCGGAGTCCTTCGGTCGCAAGGAAGCTTATATCGAGAGAAAAATCGTGTTAAAATTTCAGCCCGATCGGAGTTACGGATCTTCGGGAATATAAGAAATGGTTTTCAGCGCACACACATACACACATAGAGAGAGAGATCCAATCTTGGAGGGGCTACAGACCTTTGGGAGCTATGGCAGCCATGGACCAGAGGGGAAACTCTCCTCCCATCTAGGGGGTGCTACTTGTGAGCTGCGTTAGGATTTCCTCGAAGTGGAGAGAATGATGCAGTGCAGTAGATATAAGTATTTCCCTCAGTTAAGAATCAACACTATAAAAAAATACACTTCCGTGATGATACGTGTTTGTCACAGTAGGTCGCGTTTTTTGTCATGCATGTACATCCATGACAAATTTATGACAGAATCAAGATAGTCATACCTGTGCTGTCGTAGAAGTGTTCCATGACATTACCAAAATTATCATCACGGAAGTGTCCACTTCCATGACGATAAATCGCGCGTCACAGAAGTGCTTTCGTCAAGGGTCACCGACACGTGGCATCCACCGTAACGGAACGTCGTTAAGCTATCGGGTCGGGTTTTGGATCCAATAACCCGTTAACAGCCCCGACCAATGGGGATTTTCCACGTGTAAAATCATCATTGGCTAGAGGAAACACGTGTCGGCTCATCGTTGGGACAGATGTCATCCACTCACTGGACAGAAGGCGCCTATGATACGTCGACACGTGGCACGGCCGAACAGTGGCCCATTCCTATGAAAAGGCCGGCCCGTTTGACTTGGTCAAAAACTGGCAGGCCGGCCCATGGAAAGCCTGTTAATGGCCTGTTCGCATATAGCCCATTTACAACCCGCTAACCCAAGGCCCATTACGCCCTATCCGAATTAGGCCCAGTAGCGTCATCTGGGCCATCCAATATGATTCCAACCCGTTTTCACTTCTGGCCCATGTATAGCCCATGACGTCTTTCGGCCCATATGAGGCCCTTTGTAACTCTTGGCCCATTAGCGGCCCGTGCTGAAACTGGCCCGTAATGAACAGTGTATTACTTTACACCCATTAACGGCCCGTGGTGAAACTGGCCCATAATGAACAGTGTATCACTTTATAGCCATTAATAGCCCGTTATTCCGTTGGGCTGTTTCCAGCCCGAGTTAACTTTCGGCCTTCTGAGGGCCCATTTATTCTTTGGCTCATTTGCAGTATTCGGTTACTTACGGCCCGTTACTGTCATTTTCTGCTTGTGGGCCAAATTCAGCCCGTCGTTACAGTCGGCCCGTTTGTGGACCGTTAGTCTGTTGGGCCATTTTCATAGCATCACCAAATATGGCCTATTAACGGCCCGTTATGGTCAGCCCATAAAACGTACGATTTCCATTAAAGGCCTGTCTACGGCCCATTAAAGGCCCGTACAAGACCCATAAATGAGTCGGCGGCCCATGGATCCTACGAGACGTAGAAGGCCCATGGATCCTACGAGACGTAGAAGGCCCATGGATCCGACGGCCCGTGAAGGGCCATGGTCGGGCGAGTTGGCCCTCGTTTGGACGATATAGCATATTCAAAGAATTATCCTACTCAATACTATCACCTCTAAAAAGCATACACTACACAACAAAGAGATCAAGGCATAGAAAGGTAGAATAATCCTACACTATACAATAAAGAAATTACAGCCGATTATACCCACTGGGCATTATGGTTCGGCACAGGTGATAATAAAGCATACACAAATAGCAAAGTACATACACTGGGCAAATACAGCTCATACATCATGGACGCGCATCAACTTAACTCCATTTGAACTATAATCTCTTCAGAAAATAGGATTGGCCGGACTCAGATAGCACAAATTTCAGTCTGCAAAATCTCCAATTCCTTCATGGTTACCTCAATGTCTTGTTTCATTTTTTTGACTCCTGCATCTAATACCTGCATGTCCAGTCTCAACTTGTTGATTATACGTTGACAATCATGTACATGTTGTCTTGCCACCTCTAGTTGATGCTCGAGAACATCAGCACATTCCAATTCCAATCCATAATCATTCGGTAACGGCCATGCCGCACTGCTCGCAGATCTTTGTGTTGATGTCACTTCATCCTGAAATGTTTCTGTAAGTACACATGACTAGGGCAAAAATATAGTTACAACAGTGAAGCGAACAAGACACTATTTTGTACTACATGGCAAAACAGGACTAACAATAATGTTACATGTCACTTTAAAAAAAATGTTACACATCATGAAGCATAAGCAGGTGATATTTTAAAAATTATAAAAAAGATAGTCTATGCAGCCTACATACAGAAATCCCTCTTAGCTCACCAGAGGAGCATGATGTTGGGGCCCAATCGAAAGCACAAACAAGTTACAAATTTAGACAGCACGTTGCGTATAAGTAAGCAAGCAGCTGGCCATTCTATGCCTCAATTAAAGTCTTAGGGAGCATAATGAACATCAGAGGGTTTCATACAAACATACTACAGCAGGCAAAACTATGCAATCATTAGCGTAGTATAAACTAGATTGTGTGCCTCATGCAATAATAGTTGGTTAATAGACTTCAAAGCTTCAGGCACACTTCGGCAGAGTAATTAAATGATAAGGCCTTTAATTATGTCAACTAATAGTGATACAAGTACCGAACATCAGGCATGATTATTTGGGCATCTCATTAACTGAGGACAAATAAGCAATTGAAAAGAGAAAATTAACTATGCCTGAAACAAACAAGGAATTGAACTGTTGAGTTGCATACAGTGACTTACCTTAGCAGGTTGAAGAGGCTCAGCGCAGCTCCTACTTCTCTTGCAAGGCTCCTTCCTAACATCTTGTACTTGGAAATCCTCAATCTTATCTTCATTGCACCCCCTCTACAAGGTGACACAAACTAGTTACTCATCTCCTTGGAAGATAAATATGCATACTTTCCAGTCTGTGAACATAAAAGGATGAGATTATAACAAAACAACACCACATAATGAAACATGCCGCATCTCTTGCACTTGCACACAATGAAATGAGCATTTACTATGTCTGCACTATGTAAAAACTAGGCATACCTTCGAACTGGATCTCCAGGTACTCTTGGAGAGCCTACTGTAGTGTACAGCCAAACCTTTATGTCACCTATGAGTTAGACAAGGCCCCACTACAGCAGCCCTTAGTGTTTAAATCGTTGACAAGCTCTGTTAGAGTGTTAGGTCAAGAACAACAAGTAATCAAAGCAAACAATCCTAGTATGGCTGGCTGATGCAAACAAGCAATTGAACAGATGTGTGAGCAAATCTTACATATCAAGAAAAGAAGCAAAGAAGGAGGCTTAAAGACCATCACTTGACTGACCAGATTTAAGGGGCATTTAAACATCATGTGCAACGTATGAACTAACATAAACATTGCATATTCCAGATTCTACAATGGAATGCACATGTATTAGGTTATGCCATGTATGATGATGCCTAAATGTACAGATAGCAGGCAGGAGTGATTCATCATTGCACGCACAATTGAATTGCAGGTTAAGGGCCAGTTCGATTCCGCCTTTTCAGGGCATATTGTCAAAATAAGCCATAAAAGATGTAAAGAAGTCATTTTTGAGTTATGGGCTTGGGCTTAACTAATTTCGCTTTGGAGGGGGGTGTTTCGGGTAGGACCTCACTAAAAATTGAAGGGAAGGGGAATAGTGAAATGACTCTGTTGTCTGCCTATATTACACTCAAAATGCAACTGCTGACGCCCGTGTCACACCTGACCCTCAAGTAAAAACAAACACGCAAGCATTCATTGCCCTGCCCGCTTACATCTCCTCTCCCCTTTCCCTCTACCTCGATCCCCTGCCTGCAGCACTAGGGTTCCTCCAGCGAGCCGTCGCCACTGGTCCCATCTGGCCTGGTCCTCGACGATGCTATGTCCAGCTAGGCTACATGGCCGGCGGATAGGGGCAAATCTCCCTGGCTGCTCCTCCCTCTGGCGCCGCCCCTCATTCTCATGGTCTCCAGCAGCTGCTCCACTGTGGTTCGTCCAACGCACTACTCCGGCGGGCGTTGCACAACTACGGCTGATGCCACACTGCGGCGGAAGGCACCTTATTCCCCCTCCCCTCCTCCCAGGCCATGGCCTTGAGGTGCTGTTGAAGGATGAGCTAATCCAACAAGGTGAGGATCTCCTTTGATTTTTTGCCAAATTTTCATTCTGATCCACTATACGATGAATTGCTATGAGCTGCTTCTGCTGCTGCTATATGATGCATTGCTACGAGCTGCTCCTGCTGCTGCTATATGATGAATTGCTATGAGCTGTTGCTGCTGTATGATGAGTTGCTATGAGCTGCTGCTGCTATATGATGAATTGCTATGAGCTGCTGCTGCTATATGATGAGTTGCTACAAGCTGCTCCTGCGGCTGCTATATGATGAATTGCTATGAGCTGCTCCTGCTGCTGCTATATGATGAATTGCTATGAGCTGCTGCTGGTATATGATGAATTGCAGACTGCTGCTGCTGTATGATGAGTTGCTATGGGCTGCTGCTGCTGCTATATGATGCTTTCAGGTGGTGCTGCTATACGATAATAACCAGCCACTTGGACCATCGAATTTCAATAAATAATTGTTCTTCATTTAAATGTGGGTCATGCGTTCTTCGTTTAAATTAGGCAATGGGATCTCTATGGAAAACATTGACCAAAGTAGATTGTGCCAAGTAGATGGTATCTTTGTATTTGCATTTTGAGCAAATAGTGATGGTCTGTTTTCCTATCATATTAATTACTGCACTGGGTTCAATTTGTGAATTTTGCAAGTCAAATTAATTTCCATATGGGCAGCAAAATGAAAAAAATATAATGCAATCTAGACTTTCCACTGATCATACCAAAGATAAGCTGAAAACGCAATGAAAAGAACTGGTTGGCTTATTACATGGAGCTTATATTCACATGTGCTTATTTTCTTAGGATAACTCGTAATAACTGTCCCTAAGAAACTTGGCTAATAGAACTGGCATACAAATAACATGTCACAATGATTGCAATGGAGGAGTGACGTACCATAGCACACTATATAGGCTCACTGCTGCCTCTCCTTTTTTTGCGATGTTCCATGAAATTGCCACATACATCTTGTACTTTTTCATTGTGTAACCCTATCTGCAAGTTGACACAGCTAATTCAGACATCTCTACATGATACTACATTGCATATCCCTTGCGCATATTTAAACCACCAATTAACGATTGTGTGCGTACCATAAACTAGCCATGACTCTGTATGCTGGACTAGCAGGCACTCTAAGGGAGCCTAATATAGTGCACTGGAATTCCTACATACCACCTATGATTTTGTGTAATGTACTGCCCCTGTTCCTAAATATATGTCTTTGTAGAGATTCCAATATGGACCACATACAGATGTATATAGATGCATTTTCGAGTGTAGATTCACTCATTTTGCTCCGTATGTAGCCTATAGTCGAATCTCTAGAAAGACTTATATTTAGGAACGGAGGTACGAGGTAGTATCATGTATGACATCTACATATCTAATTTAGCAGCCAGTAGTAGAAATCATTGTCTGCACAAAGGGATTACTGGTCAAAAATCCTAGCAAAGCACGCTGGCAGGCACAGAACAATACAAGAGAGAGAGACGCGCTTACAAGATCATAGCAATGCCTCAGTCCAGGATCTTGGTTGGCCAAGCTGTTAGATCCAGAAGAAACATCGTCCTTGTAGTTTTTGCCAGCTGCATAACAGGTAACAGCGACCGGTTAGTATATTTGAACTACATCGGGCAGGTGATGATGGACGGGTTTAAAGGTGACAAGTACCTAGGCCGTGGCGGGTGCTTGGCATCGCTCCAGACGGTGGGAATCAGGTTAGAAACGTCGAGGGTGATGACGCTGCGCTGGCTGTCGGGGTCCGGTAAGGAGATCTAGAACCATCGAGTAGGGTGTTTGTGGAGCGGCTCCGGTAGGGTGGACTACGGTGTGGGCGAGGCGGATCTGTGGCCGTGGACGAGGGCGTAGGTGAA